>NC_035442.2:95824528-96124528 GCF_002127325.2 Helianthus annuus
CTTTGTCTATAAAATAACAAGTTTGGCACATTAGATCATTCACAATCCAACACACAAGAAAATTACTCTCTCTTGCTCTCTACATATCTCGGCCGAATACCCCCCTCCCCATACATCCAATTTTCGAGTTCCCTCTTCACATCTCAAGAACATACAAGCTTCAAGGGTCACGTATTAGGAGGCTTGGTGCACTCGGAGCTCGAAGGACCTCTTTCTCTAGCTTTTATCCTCTCATTTTGCGCTAAGATTCTTCCCTAGCCTCGAGCTAGTGGTATGATGCTTAAATCCTTTACTTGAACTATTTTGAAGCGGTTAATATGTTGTGTAACGATTAAAACTCGGAATCTTGCAATTTGACACATTAAAGTCTACTAGAAAGCACTTAAAAGATGGTTAAAAGCTTACAAGTTGTGTAAATGTTGTAGTATTTATTTTGTGTGGTTATTTGGACCCGATCTATGTTGTGGTAGCTCGGATCACTGTTTAACCCGGGTTGGTCATGATCATGGATCATGACATAAGGTTGTTTTGAATGATACAAGGGTTAAAAGGTGAAACTCTACCACACACGAATCATGAACTTGTGTAAAAATGTTTTTACTTATAAAATAGTGTTTAAAACTAGTAGATCTACGGATCTACGAGTGGTATTTTCAAAGGACCAAGTGTCGAGAAAACCATGTTTTCCAAAGATGGATCTTACACTAACAAAAATGGTTTTAGAACACACAAGTGTGTAAACACTTGCGTAACACAAATGTTTCGACAAAATAACAATTTTTTGTAAAAATGACGAGAAGTTGTAAAGACGGATTTTCTCTAAAAACGAGGTTTTTACTGGATCGGATTGCTTTATATAAAGATCCGCTAAAAAATGATGAGATTTACACTATAATTTTAGAAAACTACAAGTTCATGAAATTTATACGAATTACATTTTTGTTAACTAGTTTGTTGTGTTGAAAATTGTTTTGATCGAATAAAGAAGTTGTTGAAATGATTTGTAAAAGAAAAATGATTTGGCCACCTCCAGTTACAGAGGAAACTCTGGCGAAATTTTCCTAAAAATCTAACACTTAGAATTATTTTCACTATAAGTGTTAGAAATACTTTTTGACATGTTTTCAAAATATATAAGTTTCGCCACGACTTTATTTACAAATATCGGAGGTGGGATTTTCACAAAGTTAAACGTGATAGATATATATTTAGTAAATATATTTTCACGACATTGTTTATGATTATTTTGTGAAAAATACACAAATATTATTTTTAGAGTAAAAATAATATTTTCAAACGTTAACGGATCCAAAATAATACGAACGCTTTCACAATAAATATATAAGTTACACCGGTAATTACTATTACCACTCGATCGTTAAAACGTAACTTACACATTATACGGAAATATTTATGAACATGTAATTTTGTCGACGTATTATTTTTGGGGAAATTATGTGAAATGAAAATATAATATTTTTTTTGAGAAAAATATTTATATTCTGGAATTGGAAATAAATATATATTAAGTAAGACTTAATAATATATTTCGAGCACACATGTATTAAATCCCCCATCCTTGGGAAGGAGATTAACTACCATGTATATACGAAAAGTAAACACGAAATAGTTGTCTAACTGTTTCCTAAAACGAAAACCATAAAGCTAAGGCACGGCCGTCCGTCTAATAGAGTTAGTACATGTATGTCGTTGCACAACTGCTTGATTTGGAGTATACTTGGTAGAGACGCACCGACTGTGAGTTCATGTCCCCCTTTTCTCTTAACTGTTTTCAGTTTTCTAAACTGCGGGGGTGAAATACATGTTACTCTGATTATGATTACTTTATACATGGTATGGTTAGCATAAGGAGGGTTACTATTTAGATCATGTGAATGGGTAGGCGGAAACTTGAGGTCATTAATCCTCAGGGTAGGACCGAGGGGCAGGAGCGATAGATCTATTTGGGTGTAGCGAGCCCAGTCCCAGGCCCAGCATAACAGACCTCGGGATGACTTTGTACCCGACGCATAAATCTGCTAGGTTTGAGCCTTCCTACTTGCATTTCACACATATCAATGGCCTTGCAAACCATTGGTGATCTCTTTTTTCCTTATTTGCTACATACCAGGATTTTTACACAAACAACGGTTTATTTACTCACTTACACATGAACTCGCTCAACATTATTGTTGATTTTTCAACTTACATGTATTTCAGGGAATTAAAGGATCTGGCACGGTATGGCACGTTTTCCCGCTGCACTAGTACGAGGTCATCCGGGGTTTAGGGAATGTGACTCTTTCCTGGACAAGTCACAGTCCTTAAACTGTGTTTATGTTGTGTTTGTGTTGTTGAACAATGTTTAGGTTGTAGGGTGTTTCCCGTTAAAAACAATGTTGTTGTTTTTGGATTTTAAACTAAATTGAATGGATGATCTTGCATGTTTTTAATTCATATAGCTTTGTTATGGTTAAGCTATGGTATTAAGAAGTCACACCAAATTAACCACGCTTCCGCAAAGCCAGGGTGTGACAGCTTGGTATCAGAGTTCTGATCATAGCGAACTAGGATTCCTTCTCGAGTCTAGACTATGATCACTAGGGCTCTCACGAAAACATTTTTACTGCATACCACTTAAGTCCAGATCCAAAACCTTTTTATAAACAAATGTTGAGCACATTTTATTTATTATTAGGCTCAGTCTTGGAGGCTGAGGCTCGGTCTTGGAGGCTGAGGCTCGATCTAAGAGATCGAGGTAGATAGCTAGTGAGACTAGGGAGAATAAGCTCAGTCTTGGAGGCTGAGGCTCGGTCTTGGAGGCCGGGGCTCGATCTAGGAGGTCGAGGTGGATGATAGAGCAGTCTTAGAGACGGGGAGGAATTTGGCTAGTGGGACTAGGAATGTCAGTCTTGGAGACTGGGAGGCTAGTGGGACTAGGAGAATTATGTGATATCTTACTTGGTGACTTATGTGTTTACCTGATTGTATGACTGATTATTTGTGCATATTTGTGTTTATGATACAGACACATGGCCTCGCCCTGCACCGGCGATTCGGACACCACTGGACCCATACCTGTAGTATCAGATGACCTAGCCTCTTCAGAGCACGAGGTGCACACGTCAGACGTTTCTAGCACTGATGAGGACGACTTCCAGCCCTTCGCACTACCTGATGGTGCTGATGAGCTCGCCGATGGCCCTCTTGTTGAGTACCTACCGTTAGTGGAGATTCCTGCTCCCATACCCCTAGCTGTTTATCCTGCGTATGATTTACTTCTTGACGCCGAGGCTGACGGCGATATTGATCTGATTGATGATGATCTTCTAGAGGATGAGATCCAGGACGCGGCCCTTCTTCCTGCAGGCGATCTTCTGATGATCACAGATGCTCCCGCAGAGGAGTCACCCGCACACTCTCCGGTCCCAGACTCCTTTGAGTCTGTGGCATCCGCACCTTCCCACACTCTGAGCGCACAGCACTTTTCGCATGGTTCAGATCCTGACCAGGCATCCTCTGTAGCTCCTGTTCCTGCTTTTGTTTTTGATCACGAGGATGTGGAGGATTCCGATCCTATCTTTCCTCCGGGATTCGACCTGGACCAGGATATAGAGTTCATACCGATGGATCAGCCTATGGATGATCCAGTCGACCCAGCTGACCCAGTTGACCCCTTCGACCCTGAGTTTGACTTCGAGATGGCCTTTGATGACCCTGAGCCTGCCTTGGCCCCTGAGCAGGCAGCCGCTCTAGACCCTGTGATAGAGCATGACCCCGTTCATGCTGGCGCACCCATTTTTGAGCCTGTGATCGCTGATCCCCCTGTTGATGATCACCCTGTGGATGTTCCGTTGTTGGAGGGCGATCATGTCGTTGCTGTTGATCCTGTTGATCCCCCACCTGTTGTTGATATACCTGTTGACCATCCTGTTGATCACCTTGCACCCGTTCACCCTTTTGTTGCTCCCCCACCTGATCCCGTTCCACTAGAGCCCGAGCATGCACTGTTCGCGGCACACATGGATCCACCATATGAGCACGCAAAGCACGGGTGGATTCCTGCTGATGATGATGTTCCACCTATCCCCCTTCACAGCACTGATGCACGACACGTTGATTTCTCTTTTTCAGTTCCTCAGTTTACACCTCCAGCGCGACCTGGAGAGGGTTCTTCGGCCCATCCCTTTGGGCATGTGCCGACGTCTGTCCCTTTCATGCCACAGTTTCCACCTGTTTTACCCCCTGTTTCCCCATTTCATGTGGCACCTTTTGATCCCACCAGTGCGCCATTCCTTTGGTCGTCACCACCGCTTATGCCACCGACTGACCCCTACCATCCCTTCCATGTGGGGCACACTATTGAGGACGTGTTGATGTCTTTCGTTTTTCAGCATGAGTCACACACGCAGCGCATTCAGGAGCTTGAGAGAGCTCAGCTGCCACCATGCCAGTGTCACGGTCAGACACACTCTCCTTTGTAGCCTTCTCGACCTGTACCCCCAGATTATGCTGCACGCCTCTTTGCACTAGAGCAGCAGGTTGCTTCTTTCATTCGTACTCAGAGAGCCATGGAGGAGGACTGGCTCCAGTTACGTCGTTTGTTTTACACTCACTTTCCCCCTCCTCCACCGCCATCTGTATAGAGCTCATCAGTACCGTTTGGGTAGACGTTGGTGAGAGGACCGCGATTGCTTTTGACTGCACAACATTTTTGGAGACTACTTTCTGATTATGACTTTTGTTGATTTTGTACATGGGATGTAGTGACACTGATTTGATGTAGTTTTTGGACAGGGGTGATGTAGCCCCTAGTTGATTGATGATTGTATGACACTGTGATGTACTGATACACTTACTATGTGGTCTCGATATATGGCAATCGCAGTATTCTCATCATATTTGATGCTTGATTGATTATTTATGTTTTGATGACAAGAGATGATATGTGAATGATATATTGATAACATGAGATGTTATGTACTATTACTATTACTACATACGTGCGCTTTACTATGGCCTGACCGACGTGAACACATCTTTAGAAGATGCCACCGAGACGTCAAGAACCGCAAATGCCTACCAATCAGGCAGAACTCCAGCAAATCATCGCTGCTGCCATTGCACAATACGCCGCCTCTCAAGGAGGGATTAGTGGAAGCAACTCTGGCAACACTGGCAACAACAACAACCCACCTCATGGTAATACTAAGTCATTTAGACATACCATGACCTAATTGGATATCTATAGCAAAGGTGCTAATGCCGTTCACATGTTATACTGTACGTGAAGGGTGCACCTACAAGCAGTTTCTAGACTGCAAGCCAGTCAACTTTGATGGCACAGGAGGTGCTGTCGCCTTTGTTCGTTGGGCTGAGAAAACTGAATTTGTTCTTCGCATGAGCAAATGCGCACTAGACCAGCAAGTCACCTATATCTCTGGGCTATTCTTGGATGGAGCCCTATCTTGGTGGAATTTGCAAGTACAGACACTTGGTGAAGCTGCTGCCTACGCGCTGACCTGGACCGAACTGAAGGAACTTATGCGCAAAAAGTACTGTTCCCGCACTGAAATCCAAAGATTGGAGACAGAGTTCTGGCATTTAAAAATGGAAGGTCCAAAGATCGCAGAGTACGTTCAGAGGTTCCACGACTTATCGCATGTGGTACCCTACATGGTCACTCCTGAGTTCAAAAGGATTGAACGTTTTATTTGGGGATTAGCTCCTCAAATCATAAGCATGGTGACCTCCTCCAAGCCTGCGACTATTACTGAGGCGATTGATTTGAGCGTGGCTCTCACAGAGGAAGCTATTCGCCTGAACAAGTTTGATGAAGCTGAGCCAAAGAAGAAAGAGACTCATGTGGAGTCATCAGGAGGTAACAAGCGGAAGTTTTCGAACTTCAAGCAAGGCACTAGCGGTGTGGTTAAGAAAGGGGAATCGAGCACGCCATCCCAGGTTACAGCTGGTAGTGGGAAGAAAGGAAAAGGATACATGGGCGCCCAGCCCAAGTGTAATACCTGCCAGCGCCACCATTCTGGCTGTTGTGGTTTGAAAGTTTGTGAAGCTTGTGGAAAGACTGGCCATTTGAAGGACTCTTGTTGGGCCACTATGGGCCATAGAAGCCAGGGAGGATTCGGAAACAGAAACACCAACCGGGGCGGAAATGGAAATCGCCCACAAGTGAACAATGGAGGTGATGGAAATAGAGTCAATAATGCTAATCAAGCGGGCGCTGTGAATCGTAACCAGAGGAACAATCAAGCGGGAAATGCTGGTGGAAATGGGCAAAGATCCGGATGCTTCAACTGTGGTGATCTAGGGCATTACAAGAGGAACTGCCCGGAGTTAAATCAAGCTCGTGGGAGAGTATTTAACCTTGAAGCAAGGGAAGCGCGCCAGGATCCCAATGTTGTCACTGGTACGTTCCCTGTAAACCAACGCTATGCATCCGTTTTATTTGATACTGGCGCCGATTATAGCTTCATGTCGTTAGAGTTTAAGAATATGCTTGGTTTAGCCGCTAGTAAATTAGATATTCCGTACTCGATCGAATTGGCTAATGGAAAGTTGGTAGAAGCCAATGAAGTTATCAGAGGTTGTGTGATCGAATTGGGAGAGCGTGAGTTTGCTCTGGATCTACTACCAGTCCAGTTGGGAAGCTTCGACGTGGTAGTAGGAATGGATTGGTTATCAGGCAACAAGGCAGAAATAGTTTGTCACGAAAAGGTCGTTCGTATCCCAACCGAAGATGGTGAGACCATTGTGGTTCACGGAGAGAAGCGTGATACGCCGTTAAGAATTATTAACTGCTTGAAAGCGCGAAAGTGTTTACAGAAGGGATGTGTTGCCTTTCTGGCACACATTGTAGATAAGAAAACTGAAGAACCGAAGATCGAAGACATCCCTGTCGTGAGGGAATATCCAGAAGTCTTCCCAGAGGACTTGCCTGGATTGCCGCCTAAGAGACAAGTGGAATTTCACATCGACTTAGTTCCAGGCGCCGCGCCTGTGGCTAAGGCACCCTATAGACTTGCTCCGTCTGAGATGCAAGAGCTGTCGACACAACTTCAGGAGTTGTTAGACAAGGGATTTATCCGACCAAGCTTCTCGCCTTGGGGAGCTCCAGTTTTGTTTGTCAAGAAGAAGGACGGTAGTTTCCGTATGTGCATTGATTACAGAGAGTTGAACAAGTTGACGATCAAGAATAGATACCCTCTGCCAAGGATTGATGATCTATTCAACCAACTGCAAGGCTCAAGCTTTTACTCTAAGATCGATCTTCGATCTGGATACCATCAGTTAAGGATACAAGAGGAGAGTATCCCGAAGACAGCCTTCAGAACTCGATATGGACACTACGAGTTTCTAGTCATGTCGTTTGGGTTGACAAACGCACCTGCAGTGTTCATGGATTTGATGAATAGAGTTTGCAAGCCGTATTTGGATAAGTTCATGATAGTGTTCATCGATGATATCTTGATTTATTCAAAGACGAAGGTCGAGCACGAACAGCATTTAAGAGCCATTTTGGAGCTGCTGAAGAAGGAACAGCTGTATGCCAAGTTCTCTAAGTGCGAGTTTTGGCTACAAGAAGTACAATTCCTTGGGCACGTGGTGAATGGAGATGGAATCCACGTGGATCCAACCAAGATCGAAGCGATCAAGAATTGGGAAACGCCAAGGACGCCAACCGAGATTCGGCAATTCTTGGGTTTCGCTGGCTATTATCGAAGGTTCATTGAGAATTTTTCAAAGATCGCTCAACCATTGACGCTCCTCACGCAGAAGGATAAGAAGTTTGATTGGGGAATCAAACAGGAAGAAGCGTTCCAGATATTAAAGGATAAGCTCTGCAACGCGCCAATCTTAGCACTACTAGAAGGTACGAATGATTTTGTGGTATACTGCGACGCTTCGCGTCAAGGATTGGGTTGCGTGTTGATGCAACGCCAAAAAGTTATAGCTTACGCGTCACGTCAGCTGAAGGTACATGAAAAGAACTATACCACACACGATTTGGAGCTTGGCGCAGTGATTTTCGCTTTAAAAATCTGGAGACACTACCTTTACGGTACGAAGTGTACAATCTTTACAGATCACAAGAGCCTCCAGCACATATTCAACCAGAAGGAGTTGAATATGAGACAAAGACGATGGGTTGAGCTGTTGAATGATTACGACTGCGAGATAAAGTATCATCCAGGGAAGGCGAATGTGGTCGCCGATGCCCTAAGTCGAAAGGAGAGGATCAAGCCCATAAGGGTTAGGGCTTTGGAAATGATTATTCAGACCGATCTTTCCTTGCGCATTCTTGCCGCGCAAAAAGAAGCTCTCAAGGAAAGAAACCTTGAAGAGGAATATCTCCGTGGGATGGAGAAGATATTGGTACCAAACAGGGAAGGAACGTTATGTTTTGAGAAAAGGATTTGGGTTCCTTTGTTTGGAGGTTTAAGAAAGGTTATTTTCGATGAAGCTCACAAGTCGCGGTACTCTATCCACCCTGGAGCGGATAAGATGTACCAAGATCTTAAGGATTATTATTGGTGGCCTAGGATGAAAGGCGATGTGGCTGTTTATGTGAGCAAATGTTTAACTTGCGCTAAGGTTAAAGCGGAATACCAGAAGCCTTCAGGACTTCTGCAACAACCGGAAATTCCCAAGTGGAAGTGGGAACAAATCTCCATGGATTTTGTTACAAAGTTGCCAAGAACGCCAAAAGGCCATGACACTATTTGGGTAATAGTGGATCGATTGACGAAGTCAGCACACTTTTTACCTATCAGAGAGAAGGATAATACGAGCAAGTTGGCCGAAATTTACATGAGAGAAATTGTTACACGCCATGGAGTACCTCTCTCAATCATCTCTGATAGAGACGGAAGGTTCGTCTCAAGGATATGGTAATCCTTCCAAGAAGCTTTTGGCTCGCAATTGAATATGAGCACCGCGTTTCACCCGCAGACCGACGGTCAAAGCGAACGGACGATACAGACTTTGGAAGACATGCTGAGAGCATGTGTGATGGATTTGGGCGGTAGATGGGATAAGCATTTGCCTTTGGTTGAATTTTCATACAACAACAGCTATCACGCCAGTATTGGTGCTGCACCATTTGAAGCTCTTTATGGCCGCAAGTGCAGATCACCGCTTTGTTGGTCTGACGCAGGTGATAGACAATTGGTTGGTCCTGATGTGGTCCAGGAAACCACAGATAAGATTGCACAGATCCGAGATCGCATCAGTGCGGCTCGTGACCGGCAGAAAGCCTACGCGGATCGAAAAAGGAAGCCTCTAGAGTTTGAGGTTGGTGATATGGTTTTGTTGAAGGTATCACCCTGGAAGGGTGTGGCACGCTTCGGGAAGCGTGGGAAGTTGAATCCGCGGTATATTGGGTCGTTCAGAATCCTGGAAAGAATTGGGTCCGTAGCATACAAGTTGGATCTACCTGCCGAACTGAATGGAGTTCACGATGCGTTCCACGTATCAAATTTGAGAAAGAGTCCAACGCAAGATACCGTTGTCATTCCTACCGACGAAATTCATGTGACGACACGCTCCACTTCGTTGAAAAACCCGTTGAGGTTACGGATTGGAAAGTGAACAAGACCCGCCGGAGCAGTGTCAAGCTCGTCAAGGTTCGTTGGAATGCCCGACATGGTCCCGAATACACCTGGGAGCGTGAGGACCGGATGAAAGAGAAATACCCCCACTTATTTCCCAAGAACCCTGCTTCTACAAGCAGAACTTAAAATTTCGGGACGAAATTTCTCTAACGGGGGGAGAATGTGACAACCCTCACTAAACCAGGTATCCGTACGGTTTAATTAATAATTAATTACTGCTTGATTACTGTGCTTAACTGAAATTACTGATGAACTGCTACTTGATGTGACAACTCGTATTTTGAACCCGTCTTTGTAATGAATGTATGACATATGTGAACATGTGTGATTATATGAGCTGTGAATTGTTATGTGCATGTATGTTATTTGAATGTTTGATAAACACACACAATCCGAACGCACAACACAAACCCGAGCCCATTCGCACAAGCCCAATAGAGGGGGCCGCATTCTTTTGTGATCGGAACATAAGGGCGGCCCATGTATGGGTTCGGCCCACTTCTATTTTACACAAACAAGCAACCGTGTTGAAGGGTTGCCTCTCATTTTTACAAACCACACAAGTTACACAAACCCTAGACTTACTCTCTCTCTCTCGTTTTTGCTTGGAACCCGACGGCAAGCATTCTCTTTCTCTTCAAGATCGTTCCTCCTATCGGATTACCCACTATCATTTGGTTAGTGTTTTACTATTTGTGATTTATGTTACGTGATCACACATGTTCTAGATGATGCCTGATTGTTGATTATGATGTTATTGGTAGTGTTCTTATTATTCGGCCATATGTGTATGTCGATTTAATGTTCACATAAATCGGATCGTATGATATGATCAAGTTAAGTGTAGGTTGTTAATCGGCTGTTATGATTAGTAACCATAGTCAATGTGAAAGCTTGCAAATCTTGTGTTTGAGGTTGAATCGTGTGGCTTATGTTCATAAAAATCGTTATGTCATTGTTCATATGTTAAGGTTAGGGTTCTTATGAATTCGTGATAGATTATGCTTGTTGATCGATTAAGGATTGGGATAGAATCTTTGATTTTGTTAATTGATTGTAAGTATGGAAACTGATAAACTAATTGTAACCGAATTGCTTAACTTTTGGGATAATTGAACTAATCGCACAAAGAGCCCTATCGCATAAGCCAGTTGGTCGCACAAGACCTCTTGACCGTACAAGAGGTCCATTCGCACAAGCCGGTCCAATCACACAAGTCATCCGGTCGCACAAGAGACCCTGATCGCACAAGGGGTCTCCAGTCGCACAAGGTGCCTCAATCGTACAAGCTGTATGATGTTTAACCGTTTGGGCCGAATGACATGTTGGGCTGGACTTGATCGCACAAGGCAAACCTAGTCGCACAAGGTGGATTGTATCACACGGGTTGTTAAGCTGTTGGGCCGGACAGCCCAAATCATCTCGCACAACCCAACCTGATCGTACAAGATCAGTCGGGTCGCACAAGGCCTTTACATGTTATTATTTTGGGCCAAGTATGTAATGGATTGTTTTTGTGTTTGGGCCGGGGTACTGGATCGCACAACATGTTGGGCCATTTATTATTGGGCTTCTTGATATTAGTTGACTGCTAAGATGTTGCCATGATCAATACGTGATTATTAACGTGTTAACTTGTATGATTTATACGTGCATTACTTAAGTCAAAACCTGACTCGTATGGTAACCCTGTTAGGACGAGGTTGACCACTTTAGTTCAAGAAACCCTCTTTGTGTATCTGCCGAGCAATCCAAGGTGAGTTCACACAGCCAAGGCATGGGATTCCCGGGTTGGGAATTGGGTTGGAATGTTTAATATGGAATGATTTCTCGTACTTACGCAATCACTAGACTATATACCAACGTCCTCAGGATAGTCAGGACACTTACGTAAAACCTGCGTAAACTAGTATCTACCATTGTCTCCCGGGTCGGGAGGACACTTACGTAAATCCTGCGTAACCTAATACCCACTACTGTCTTCCGGGTCGGAAGGACACTTACGTAAATCCTGCGTAAACCCCACACGTACCACTGTCCTCGGGGAAGGGCACTCACGTAAATCCTGCGTGACAAAGTACGTATTCCTGTTCTCGGTTTAAGAAGAACACATGGTTGTAAATAGTCTAGTAAGTACCATAATGGGAAGCCCCCATCGTAAAGGATAAATGTGAGAATCCCTCACCAGTAGTATATACTTGTATGGGAATCCCCCACTAGATGAACATACGCATTTTTAATACGAACTTACTTTCAGTGAACTCGCTCAACTAGTTTGTTGATTATTTGCTGCATGCCTTGCAGGACCTTAGGTACTTATGGAGCTTGCACAAGGAGGAGCAGGTCGTTGTGGGCATATGGATCGTGATTACTTATGTCATTTCATACATTAATACTTATGATTGGGTTTTTACATTAATGCTTCCGCTATACTTAACTATGTTGGTTTTGATATACACCTTTCGTATTGATGGATAACTTTTACTATATATACTTACATGTTCAATATGATTGGTGGCTTGATCCTGGTCATGTCACGCACCCAAGCGGTAGTACTCCGCGTGTGGATTTTGGGGGTGTGACA
Organism: Helianthus annuus; assembly: GCF_002127325.2. NCBI lineage: Eukaryota > Viridiplantae > Streptophyta > Magnoliopsida > Asterales > Asteraceae > Helianthus > Helianthus annuus. Next base: position 95,836,742 of record NC_035442.2, read on the forward strand.
CTTGATTCCTGATACTTGTACATATCTGCATCATACTTTGATTACCGTCACTACATTATTCACATGTTAAACTCTAGTGACAAACATGATGCACAAAAGCACAGTAGCACTACACACGGATAACCTATTGAACATGCTGATAAAGCCAGCATCAGGCAGACACTGCCTCTAAGGCCTGTAAGAGCCAGAAGGATTTTACTACACCCATAGTGAGTGTAGGGATACAAGGGTTGTAGAACTGCGTCCCTAGGAATAAGTTACAATGACTGGATGTGCCTAAAACGTACACTAAGCACAAAACACAGCACTTTAATGAACAATTCATCCTCTGGTTAGCTAATAAAGTGCCAAAACATGAGAAAAATATTACTAGACACTCTCCAAAGTGTCAGGAATAAGTTGTGTCACTAAAAAGGGCATTAACGACACTTAAAAGCTTTGTTAAGCGCTTTAACGGATTACTATCCAACCGAACAACCGGACTTTACCCGGGACATGAAAAGATTGCCATAAACATTATCTGTCTTATTCTGAGCCAGTTGAGGTCTCTGAACACCCTAACACCCGCTTTAAAGCACATCACACAACTAACCGGGTTAAGTACTTAACTAACCTACTTAACTTAACTACTAACCTAACTAATAGTTAAAATGGAACTAGAACCCCCCCCCCTGCTAACCGGCCCCAACTAGAGGGGGGAACACACTTTGTTTCTTTTTATTATTTTAATCAAGATGTATAAAATCTAGACGACACATGATCTTTTGGACATTAAGCTTATCTTTGTCTATAAAATAACAAGTTTGGCACATTAGATCATTCACAATCCAACACACAAGAAAATTACTCTCTCTTGCTCTCTACATATCTCGGCCGAATACCCCCTCCCCATACATCCAATTTTCGAGTTCCATCTTCACATCTCAAGAACATACAAGCTTCAAGGGTCACGTATTAGGAGGCTTGGTGCACTCGGAGCTCGAAGGACCTCTTTCTCTAGCTTTTATCCTCTCATTTTGCGCTTAGATTCTTCCCTAGCCTCGAGCTAGTGGTATGATGCTTAAATCCTTTACTTGAACTATTTTGAAGCGGTTAATATGTTGTGTAACGATTAAAACTCGGAATCTTGCAATTTGACACATTAAAGTCTACTAGAAAGCACTTAAAAGATGGTTAAAAGCTTACAAGTTGTGTAAATGTTGTAGTATTTATTTTGTGTGGTTATTTAGACCCGATCTATGTTGTGGTAGCTCGGATCACCGTTTAACCCGGGTTTGTCATGATCATGGATCATGACATAAGGTTGTTTTGAATGATACAAGGGTTAAAAGGTGAAACTCTACCACACACGAATCATGAACTTGTGTAAAAATGTTTTTACTTATAAAATAGTGTTTAAAACTAGTAGATCTACGGATCTACGAGTGGTATTTTCAAAGGACCAAGTGTCGAGAAAACCATGATTTCCAAAGATGGATCTTACACTAACAAAAATGGTTTTAGAACACACAAGTGTGTAAACACTTTTGTAACACAAAAGTTTCGACAAAATAACAATTTTTGTAAAAATGACGAGAAGTTGTAAAGACGGATTTTCTCTAAAAACGAGGTTTTTACGGGATTGGATTGCTTTATATAAAGATCCGCTAAAAATGATGAGATTTACACTATAATTTTAGAAAACTACAAGTTCATGAAATTTATGCGAATTACATTTTTGTTAACTAGTTTGTTGTGTTGAAAATTGTTTTGATCGAATAAAGAAGTTGTTGAAATGATTTGTAAAAGAAAATGATTTGGCCACCTCCAGTTACAGAGGAAACTCTGGCGAAATTTTCCTAAAAACCTAACACTTAGAATTATTTTCACTATAAGTGTTAGAAATACTTTTTGACATGTTTTCAAAATATATAAGTTTCGCCACGACTTTATTTACAAATATCGGAGGTGGGATTTTCACAAAGTTAAACGTGATAGATATATATTTAGTAAATATATTTTCACGACATTGTTTATGATTATTTTGTGAAAAATACACAAATATTATTTTTAGAGTAAAAATGTAGGATCGTTTCGTGACCTAAATGAGTCGTTCAGAGGCGTTTTCGTCAATTACAAGTGCGGAAAACAAGTAATCAACGTAGGAATAGCTTGTAATTCACTTTAAACTCTTTCTGTATTGATTTGACAATGATTACAATCAGTTCTCGATCCGGCAGCACTTCGGTACGAGTTTCAACACACACTTACTTACGGGATCGCTCTATTGACTATATATAGGTGATTGGGTTCGCTTATTGGACAGGCCCAATAAGCAAACCATAAAAGCGGACCAGACATGAACCACTCGAGCGAACCCAACTTGGACACTCGAGCGAACCAACAACAAGCCAAAAGAGCGGACCTGCCGTTCGAGCGGACTACTCATATGTCCGTTCGAGCGGACCTAACTATAATAGGCCTAATGAGCGAACCAACTAGCCCAATTCTATACAATTTCATAATTTCTCGTATTTCGTGCCCAGATCTAACATTCTAAGACTATGACTCGATACAAGACGAAGTCAACAGATGTAGTGCACCAACAGACTCCCCCTTAGATGTTGATGGAGTCGACTATCGAGTCACAACAATGCTGTGTCTTCATATCTTCAGTCTTGATCAGTCTTTGGGCTTCTCTCTCTCTATCTTCTTCTCTTTCTCTTTTATCATCAACAGACTCCCTCACTTTGAAGTTTGACATCTTTTGAGTTTATCAAGTCCAACATGCGCTCCCCCTCAAATATTGACTTTTCATGCATAAAACTCTACCACAAAAGTTTTATGATAAACATTTAAGCATAAGATCATCACTTTTTACAAACCAATCAATCAATCAGATACTGATGAACCACTTGGAATTTTGACGTTTTTCTTTATCAAAACAAACACAAACACCCCAAACCAATTGTTCATCATGTTTAGCACTTCGAATTTTGATAATCAGCTTTTCAACATCAGTTGTCGAAAATCTTTTTGACTTTTCAAAAATTTATGGTAAAACACACTAAAAATCTTTTTGGATTTTTCTGTAAGAAAATACATGCAGTAATGAAATATTTACATACAATATTTTGTGAGCTCGTGCAAGAGGATCATATCAGTTTTGAGACAAATCACCAACACCGTTAAGCTTTAAACATACTTAGTTATAAACAATTTACCTAGATTGTCAGTATGTTTGTCCACTTAAATTTTCACACAGACTTCAATTGATTCGAGATACGATATTAATGTTTTAGAGACTTAAACTTAATTGTGTATCACTCCACTTGAATATACTCTTTTATCCAGATCCCAAATATTCAGTCTTACAGGTGAGTATACCACAGATGATATCTGTAAAGGGGTTATGTGCGAGGGCCGTGAGAGCTCAGGTCGATACTTCCGTATACGCAGAGAGATGACGGCTTCGACTTTTGGTGGGTCCCCTTTAGAGGATCTTTTGATTACAACAGCAGCGACTATCAATTTTATTGTTTCATCAGCTTGCTGAGGGCGATGCTATATTTCAAGCATTTTGCGAAAAGTATTATCTGGGGACTAGGTCAGTACTTCCATACAGCAGAAGTCCCGGGATAATACCCCAGATATCACTGAGTATAAAGACCTAGTATCTCAGAATACGGGACCTTTCAAACAAGATTTCGGGGGTTACCCATATATTCAAGAATAGTTACCCACGAATCAAGCAAGTTTGATTTAGGTTTATATCTCGTTTCAATTTACTAAATGTGCGAAAATCTACTGACACATCCGCAGTAAGATCGTTTATCACATTTTGACTTTCCAATTCTTTAGCATGTTGTGATAGTCCACTGATGTACTATCATTTCCTCTTTTTCGCAACAAAACTCATTTTTGATTTTATCATGTTTTTGACTTTTTCAAATTTTCTAAAGTTTTTGGATTTTCTGAAATTTTCTTACTCCCCCTAAAATGCAAACACATTAACGAAAATATGAAAACAAACTGTACAGAAACATGATAACCGATATCAAATCACCTCAAATCGCCATTCACTAGGCATAAACAATCAGAACTCCCCCTATCAACAAACTATTTTCCCATTTAGATTTCAAAACACTTAAGTTTGTTTTAATCAAAATGGTTTTTCCAGAAAATAAGTTTGATTGATTTTACCACTTGTAGATTTATCAAACAAATGTTCGGGGATGTGGTTCATCATCTTGTCTTCCAACCAAAAGTAGGAAAATACAAGTACAAATTAATGTCCTTGATTTACCATATGCAATCAAATCATCTAACCACTTGTAATTATAACCAACAAACATAAACAAACCTCTTTACCGTTTGTATGATTGACGTTACCGAATAATATTCAAGAAAGATGCCGATTCATGCTCCACGCTTACCAACCTGGGAGCTCCGGCAAGTCCTGAGACTTACTGTTCATAATATGTACCATCCCAGTCACAAACCAGGGATGGTTCAACCTTTTCTTTCGTTGTTTTCTTCTCATAAAATTCCTTAACCCCTTTGACTTTTCGATCAATCATCTTGCCAAAGATGTGTTTTACCTTGGGGTTAAAGACCTTTTCAGCATCAAATTCCTGTTCATCATGATAAAATTGGTTAGAAATTTCAATTTTACCAATTTTCTTTTTATAATTCTCAGCCCGAAGTAATGGAAACTCCTCATCATTAACAATCGGAACTGATTTTTCAACTTTTACATCAGCTTCACATTTTGAAACAATTTGTGGCTCAACTGACTTTGTGGAATCAGTTTCATCGCCTGAAGATAGCTCCTCTGATTTCAACCTATCAGAATCATCGCTAGAGCTTTCACCACCCTTCTTCACAACCCATTTTTGTTTATCAGATTTTACATTCTTTTTGTAAAACTTGTTCGAACTCTCACCCTCTTCAAAAATAGATTTTTTAAACAATTTAGTTCTATCCAGTGGTGATTCGAACGCAAACACCTTTTCTGAGATTTTGCGAAAAACTCCCTGTTTTGATTGTATCGCCTGAGAACAATCTTTGGCGATATGTCCAACGTTGTTGCACTTGAAACAGGTTCTCGAGTCCTTCTTTTGTTCAGCTACCTTCTTCAACTCAGCTTGTTTCTTTTTCAGAAATTCACTGTTTGTTTCCCTCCAGAAACTTGTCTTTTCTTCTTCATCGGTTGATGTACCTAAAACAAATGACATTTTGGATTTAAAATCACGAACATATTTTTCATTTTTCTGTTTTTCTGTAGGAATAAAACCTAATCCTTTCTTTTTGAAATTACTGTTATGGTTTGATCTCTTTTGGAAATCTTAACCAGAACCGTAATTCTTTTTCTTGTTTAATCTCTGTTGAACTCTGGAGGTGTAAGGTTTAGGTTTATCAATAAAACATAAGCCTTTTATTTCAGAAATATTGATTTCTGTGAGTATGAAAACCTTTTTAATCAGTTCAGTTTTAACACCTCTTATTGGAAATTCTTCATCAGAATATAATTTGTCCAAATTATTCAAAGTATAAGCAACTTTAAACAACCCATCATCCAAATTAGATTTTGACAGCAAAAACTTTCTATCATAAACTAATTTGCCCTGTTTTTCTGATTAACTCTGTGTGCATGACCCAGACTTTGACTCTTCTACATCATCACTCTCTAACACATGATCCACGACTTTCTTCATCAATTGAGACTGTTGATCAGTGTCAGATGATGTAAACACAACATCAATACTTTCTGGAAGATTAACTGACGACTATGACTCCCACTGTAAATTTGTGTCCTTTTTGACTCTTTCATCGTTTGGATATCTAGGCAAATACCCATTTTCCAGCGGGGGTGGACACTTGTTATAACTGACACCTTGCTTCTTACCAAATGTTGTCTTTTCAGTGTCTTTTTTCTTGTCATTCTTCTTCTTGTCAGCAATCTTTTCATCAGCACCTTTTCCAGCTGCTTTCTCTTCAGTTACCTCATCGTCTTCCCATACCTTCATGCTTTCAACTGTCGGATAAATCCTGTCAATAACATAGGAAGTACATGAGTAACTTTTTAATAAACAATTTACTCGTTCAGTTTCAATTCTTTGCAACTCAAGCTTTTGTTCCAAAGCAGCACATTTCTCAATGTAATTGTTTACAACTTTTTGCTTTGTCATAAAAGCTCCCTGAAGTGTCTTCATTGCTGTGGCTTGTTCTTCACTCGTTTGATTGTATTGATTCATCGTTTTGTTCAGCACATCATAAGACTCCTTCAAGCTGTTCAAGTTGTAAATCAAAGTGCTGTTCTGCTTCTTTACAGCTTCACAGTTTTCACACTTCACCGGAATCTTTTTCGCATCAACACCTTCTTCAACCTTGAACTTAGGCACTTCTGTCACCTTTTGCCTTCTCACCACCGGTACCTCTTCATCATCACTGCTCACCGGTGTCTTGATCTTTTTCTTTTTCTTCTTAGCTTTTTCATTTTCACTATCACTTTCAGCAAGCAGCTTCATATCTTCTTTATATTTTCTAGCCCAATATTCTGTATCATCATCACTATCATCTACAATCTTTGCTGTAAATGAAGTGTAAGCTGTGGTTTGATCAGGAATATAATCATCCCAAGTGAAATTTGCCCAGCTAAAACCCTCTGCTAGCTTTTCATCTTCTTGATCAATCAAACAAGCTTTTCCATTATCTGGGATATATTTATCCCAGTTAAACGACTGCTTTCCGTCTTGATTTACCACACATGCTCTCTTTCCCGAATCTTCAATCACATCCCTTCCATGTGCAGTTTGAGCTTGATGTTTAGATTGTTGAGATGATTAACCAACTTGGTGATAAATGGCTTTGCGATAGTAATCGTTGTTGTTGTTGAACGGATTTTGAGCTCCACTTGATTCTCGGTTAGTGCACTCTCTCTTGAAGTGTCCCTTTTCCCTGCACCGAAAACAAGTAACTTTAGATTTGTCAAAACCTAAAGTAGAAACATTTGCATCACGAAGATCATCTCTCCCCGTGATTTGTTTGAACTTCTCAGCTCTCCGTAAAACACTAGCCAGACACCACTTTATATCCATCAGCTCCATCTCTTCTATATCTATCTGGTGGTAATCTTCTTTAGTTAACATTGGATTGCCGATACGACCTGCAACAAAACAAGTGTAAGATTCCAAAACCATTCCTAATAAAGACATTTGATTTTTGGCAACTTCCTCAGAATAATCTTGATCATTTTCAAGATTTAACACTATGTTGCATTGCAATTTTCTCCCATTTTTAGTTGCAGAAATGTTTGGATCAAATGATGAAAACGACGTAAAGCTGGTTTTGCTGTTGGACCCCGATGATGGATTTCCGGATGAATTCTTGGCACTGTAGGCAGTTTCAACCTTTGGAGATAAATTTGAAGACTTCTTCTCATTTACCCCAGCCTTATAATACAGCCCGATGTCCTGTTCACCATCAAAATCTTTCATCCTGATCACTTTTCTCTGTTCCATCTCTTGAGCCTCAATTTTTTCGATGAACTTACTGAGCGTCAGGTTACTAAAACCTTTCTTGTTTCTGAGCATCATCAGATATGTGCCCCAAGTCTCATACGGCAAAGCATCAGCAAGTTTTTCTATCAGTTCATCAGTGCTCTTCTCAATACTCAACCTTTTCTTGTTGGCAAGCAGATTACAATAACGTTCAATAATTTCTCTCGTACTCTCATTTTTCAACCCTCGGAATAAATCAAACTCTTTCTTCAGAAGTGACTTTTTACTCTTGACCATCTCCTCACTTCCTCTAAACTTCGACCGTAATGCTTTCCAAATCGAGTACGAAGTTCCATTATGCTGTAGAAGAACCGTGATATCTTCTTTCACTGCCTGTTGAAGAAGACTAAGCATCATTTTCTCGTCTTTGTACTTTTTCTTAGCATCAACAGTAAGATCTTTGATTGGAACGGGTTCTTCATCGTCATTCAAAGGTCGAATATACTTTGTCTCGACGCATTCCCAAGCATCAAGATAATTAGCTTGCACCCAATTCTCAAACCGACCTTCCCAATTTTTAAATTCCTCAATATTCATTAGTTTGGGAGGTTTTTGCATCGTGCCCGTTTCGTTCTCGAGCATCGTATTTTGTGCGAAGGTAATCGGAGTCACCGGCGTAGCGAACGCGTTGAAAAATTCCTCGTCCATTTTCAAAATTTTGAAAAGTTCAATAATCAGTCTTTAAAAGCGAACCGGAATACCAAACGGACACAAAAGCGAACCAGATGGACAAATGAGCGGATCGGACGAAACAAATAAGCGGACCGGATGGTTAGTCGAGTGGACCCCGGATGGGCCAAATAAGCGGACTGGATGGTTCAAATGAGCGGACCGGGTGGTTCAAATGAGCGGACTGGACTGTGATTCGACCGAAAGAGCGGACGTCCAATCGGACCTCATTTTTCTTTGAATTTTGGCTCCAAACTTTCAAGGGTTTGTCTCTGTGTAGTTGCGCACAATCCCTGAGATTTTGAGCTAATTCTGACCGTTGAAAGTGTTTGAAACAGAAAAAGAAGATGTAGAAGACAGAAATGTTGAAGAAACTCAGCTATTCTCTGTAGAACTCCTCCTCCTGAAGCTCTGATACCACTTGTAGGATCGTTTCGTGACCTAAATGAGTCGTTCAGAGGCGTTTTCGTCAATTACAAGTGCGGAAAACAAGTAATCAACGTAGGAATAGCTTGTAATTCACTTTAAACTCTTTCTGTATTGATTTGACAATGATTACAATCAGTTCTCGATCCGGCAGCACTTCGGTACGAGTTTCAACACACACTTACTTACTGGATCGCTCTATTGACTATATATAGGCGATTGGGTTCGCTTATTGGACAGGCCCAATAAGCGAACCATAAAAGCGGACCAGACATGAACCACTCGAGCGAACCCAACTTGGACACTCGAGCGAACCAACAACAAGCCAAAAGAGCGGACCTGCCGTTCGAGCGGACTACTCATATGTCCGTTCGAGCGGACCTAACTATAATGGGCCTAATGAGCGAACCAACTAGCCCAATTCTATACAATTTCACAATTTCTCGTATTTCGTGCCCAGATCTAACATTCTAAGACTATGACTCGATACAAGACGAAGTCAACAGATGTAGTGCACCAACAAAAAATAATATTTTCAAACGTTAGCGTATCCAAAATAATACGAACGCTTTCACAATAAATATATAAGTTACACCGGTAATTACTATTACCACTCGATCGTTAAAACGTAACTTACGCATTATACGGAAATATTTATGAACACGTAATTTTGTCGACGTATTATTTTTGGGGAAATTATGTGAAATGAAAATATAATATTTTTTTTGAGAAAAATATTTATATTCTGGAATTGGAAATAAATATATATTAAGTAAGACTTAATAATATATTTCGAGCACACATTTATTAAATCCCCCATCCTTGGGAAGGAGATTAACTACCAAGTATATACGAAAAGTAAACACGAAATAGTTGTCTAACTGTTTCCTAAAACGAAAACCATAAAGCTAAGGCACGGCCGTCCGTCTAATAGAGTTAGTACATGTAGGTCGTTGCACAGCTGCTTGATTTGGAGTATACTTGGTAGAGACGCACCGACTTTGAGTTCATGTCCCCCTTTTCTCTTAACTGTTTTCAGTTTTCTAAACTGCGGGGGTGAAATACATGTTACTTTGATTATGATTACTTTATACATGGTATGGTTAGCGTAAGGAGGGTTACTATTTAGATCATGTGAATGGGTAGGAGGAAACTTGAGGACATTAATCCTCAGGGTAGGACCGAGGGGCAGGAGCGATAGATCTATTTGGGTGTAGCGAGCCCAGTCCCAGGCCCAGCATAACGGACCTCGGGATGACTTTGTACCCGACGCATAAATCTGCTAGGTTTGAGCCTTCCTACTTGCATTTCACACATATCAATGGCCTTGCAAACCATTGGTGATCTCTTTTTTCCTTATTTGCTACATACCAGGATTTTTACACAAACAACAGTTTATTTACTCACTTACACATGAACTCGCTCAACATTATTGTTGATTTTTCAACTTACATGTATTTCAGGGAATTAAAGGATCTGGTACGGTATGGCACGTTTTCCCGCTGCACTAGTATGAGGTCATCCGGGGTTTAGGGAATGTGACTCTTTCCTGGACAAGTCACAGTCCTTAAACTGTGTTTATGTTGTGTTTGTGTTGTTGAACAATGTTTAGGTTGTAGGGTGTTTCCCGTTAAAAACAATGTTGTTGTTTTTGGATTTTAAACTAAATTGAATGGATGATCTTGCATGTTTTTAATTCATATAGCTTTGTTATGGTTAAGCTATGGTATTAAGAAGTCACACCAAATTAACCACGCTTCCGCAAAGCCAGGGTGTGACAGCTGATCTCTTTATTCTTTTCAGCCAATTTGTTTCTAAGTTCTTTTAATGACTTTTCAAATTTGACTTCATCAGATAAGATTTTATTCCTAAGGTTTTCATTTACCTCTTTGATGTTAGCAAATGCAATGATACATTTGTCTGAACACCGTTTTTCAAGAACTTGAGGTGATACCTTTGCAGTAGCCATCATGGCACAGTCACATTGATGATCATTATCTTCATCAGCTCTCCCTTCTCCCTCATCAGCTTTCTTGAATTCTTCTTTCTCTTTGTCATCTTTGGACCAAGGGTCGGTCAGTGGTTCAATCAGGGTTTCTGAATTTTCTCCCAGCAGTAGTTCACCAGCAACTACAGTAACCACTGCTTCAGCAACTTCATCCACTGTTTCAGCACTTAGCTGTTCACTTTCAGTTTCAACCCCTTCTGGTATTGACTCTAATGCCATCAAACAAAATTCATCATCAAAAGTATCATTAGTAGCATAGAGAGCAAAATTCTCATCACCAAGTTCATCAGGCATGCTGCTCCAATCAACAAAGCCTTGTGTGAAAAAGCTTTGCTGATCTGGTTGTGTCACTGTTGGAGCAGCTTGTTGAGGTGCAACAGGTTGCACTTGTGCCTGAGGAACAGGGGCTTGAACATACTGAATTTGTGGAACAGTGGTTTGAACATAATGCACAGGCACAGGGGTTGCAGCATAATGAGCAGTGTTAACATGTGCTGCAGGGGCATATTGGGTATAGTGCACAGTGTTTTGTTGTTGTGGTCTAGGGTTTGAGCCAGGGTGAGTGATTATGGGAGCAGTGGTTTGACTCCTACATTCCCTAGCAAAATGACCTAGTCTATTACACTTGTAACACTTGATTTTTTATTTATCCAACCCCACCCTTAAATTCCCATGAAGCCCTGGGAATTTTCTCCCTGTTCTTTTGTAGAATTTGCTTGTTCTAACACTAAGCAAAGCCAATTGATGCAAAATGTCCATCTCTTCTAAGTCAGTGGGATCAAAATGTTGCAAATCATTTAGTTCAAAGCATAAGTTATCTGACATCTGGTTTTCAGTATTTGCAGTGAAAGCATAATTTGTAAAGTGAGAATCAGAGTTGTTAAAATTACCACCAGCAGTTATGTCAATAAAATGATCATAACTCTGATCCTTACTGCTGCTACCAGATTCTTCCTGACCAAATAGAGCTGTGCTGGCAAATGAATAGTCATCAGCAACTTTTCCAGACTCTTGCAACTTCCTTTTCTGGTTTAACTCCCTTTCATAAGTCAGGAGTCTACCATGGAGTTGGGTCAGGGTCAGATCTTTGAACTCAGCTGAATTCCTGGTGACAAAAGCAATTGTGTCCCATTTTTCAGGCAATGATCTAAGGAACCTGCTATTTTGTGTTGCATTTGGAAATGTAACTTTAACAAGCCTTAGTTCACTGATGAGACAACTGAAACGTTCAAATTGTTGGGTTAGTGACTCCCCTTTTATGTGATAAAATGTTTCATACTGCTGATTCAGAATTTCCCTGTTGTTTTCAATAACCTCTTCCGTTCCCCCAAATTGTTCCTTCAATGCATCCCATAATTCTTTGGCACTGTTACAATGTAACAGCCCAGCATAGATTTCATTGGGCCGTGAAGAAGCTATGATGCAAAATGCTTTGGCATCAAGTTCGAACTTCTGAAAATCAGATTCAGTATAATTTTCAGTTGGTTTAGGAACGAACTTTTTGGTGTCCTCAGCACTTGGCACCATAGGAACATCAGGACCGAAAACAACAGACCTCCAACATCCAGTGTTCTGTTGAGCAAGGATGTGACACATCCTTCTCCCCCAGATGTTGTATTCATTTCTTTTAAACATAGGTGGTTTAAACAAAGAGCCAATGTTATTTTTATCATCTTGTGATTGCGACATCTTCCTGGTTGTTTTACAGGCACTGATTAATCAACTTTGATGGTGATTAAACCTTGCTCTGTATTTCAACAAAACAAACAAACTATCAGTATCAACAATTTCGAGCTGAACTATTTATGTCAAAATGATTGTTAAATCAAATTTGACTGTCCTTGCTCTGATACCAATTGTTAGGATCTGAGTTTGGATTGATTGTGATTTGTGTTTGAATTAAGATGGAATTATGAGTGAGTTGTGCAGCGGAAATTAAATGGAAGCAAACTTTTCACAATCAAACAGAAGAAATGCTTTTAATCATACATTTTCAACACAGAATCAAATGATTAAATTTATTTCAAACTTTGATTACAATGCATGTATGATTTGCAAACTCCCCCTCAGCCCGAGCTCAGTATTTGTTCATGTAGGAAGAAGATGGTGAATGAGCTAAACAGAACAGTACAAAGTACTATTCTATTTATAGGCACTAGCAAACTACTGAGCATCTAAGCTGACGTCACCATGAAAGTGACATCTAACCTCCTAACAAACTCTTAACAACTGACCTATACAAACACTGCTATACTAACTACTGATGTTACAATTCAATACATAAAGTAAACATAAACTACTGCTGCATCCTTCCACTACTGTGAACCCAGCAGTACTTGTCATGATCAGCAATGCTTGAAACAAGGCAGTAGATTGAGCAGCAGAGCTTTAGTTCTTCAACAGACTTTGACTTGATCAGCAGTTGTAGGTCAGCAGTTTGCATGATCAACAGATAGGAGGTCAGCAGATGTTGAAACCACTTTCAAGGGGAGAGACTTGCAACCAAACATCTGCTTATTATGGATCCACTACTCAGATCCAGTTTTGGCTTTCATTATCTGTTCCTTTGGCAGGGTTCAATCCCAACAACTTGAAAATATATTATTTTGGAAACTATAAATACAAGAATACAAATACACATGTATGAAATACTCCCATCTTTGGGAAGGAAACACGAAAACAAATACTAGAGAAGTATTATAACTTTGGATAATGTTAAAGACATACATGAAACGTAACTAAAAACATGAATACTAAGGCAAGGCACGACCCGCTCGTCTAATAGACCCTAGCACATTGTAGGTAGTCGTGTTTGCTGACGAGATTTGAGTTACGAGTACTGAAGACGCAAAACAGTGAGTTCATGCTCCCCCTTTTCTCTTAACTGTTTTTGGTTTTATAACTCTCGGGGGTGAAATACATGTTACGTATGCTTAAACGGTATGAAATGCCTATGAAATACTAGATCATGTGAGCATAGACTTAATATTGAAATGCCATTAATACTTAGTTAGGGACGCAGGTTAGATCTAACGGGTACGACCGAGCCCCACTCATGATCCTCATGTGATCACTTGAGTGCTTCAGTGTCCCAGTCGAGGGTAATCGACATAGTCGAGGAAATCGACATAGTCGAGGGAAATTGACATAGTCAAGGTAAATTGACATAGTCGAAGGGAAACTCGACATAGTCGAGGGAAATCGACAAGGGTATAAGTCCACTCATTACGAGTGCTCCCTATGTCCTCACATGCCTTAATATCCTTGTAGATCGTTTATGTTCATACCCACTTTTCATACCTGTTTTCAAAGGAGTCTCTCAAAGTTTTACAAGACTACAAGTACTTACACAAAACGCATGAACTCGCTCAACTTTTGTTGATGTTTTCCAAAATTACATGTATTTCAGGTAACAGGATGGATCTTGGGTGCGGGTGTTGTTTCTAGAAGTAGACTTCAAGTTTAGATGTCATCCACTTTTGTTGGTTTGTAACATAGTCGAAGGTTGTGTCTTAAAACTTAAATAACCAGTGTTTATAGTACTCAAATTTTATGAATGGATGAATATCGTTTTAATCGTGTAGTTGTTTATTATGGTTGAATGCAATGATATTAAACCAATCACACATCATACGCTTCCGCAAAAGTCAGGGTGTGACAGTTTGGTATCAGAGCTTCGATTGTAGTGAACTTGGATTCCTTCTCAAGTCTAGACTACAATCACTAGAGTTCTCTCACAAAAATATTTTTACAAAAAGGTTTTTCATTGGATTCACGTAAGCGTCAAGATCCATAAGTCAAACAATTTTCAAAGAAGAGACAAGGCAAGGACTTTGGTAAAAATAAGGTGCCAACTAAGGCATAGTCTACACGAGTTAGACTTGCCAAAGACAAAATGACCCCCCCCCCAAAGGATAAACGAGAGTTATACGTGATATGATGCATCGAATTGCCTGTTTATGCTAAGTAACATACATATTTACTGATATATACATACGACTAAGTGTACGGAATAATTGTTGACGTGAATAAGATACCTTCGACTCCGAACTCTATTATTGTACTTAACTCGAACGATGAAGCTATCGACCTCGCGTTCATTGCAAAGCTCATGGCTGGAGTGATTACCAAACGAGATTCTGAGCTTGCTTCCGTTGGAGATGGCTGCTCTTCCCTCTCGATTGTGAAGGTGCCTGACTACGGTGGTGATGGCGAGGCAGAGGCGGCAACCTTGAACAATTTCTTAATCAGCGGGACGAGATCCCTGCGGCTTTTGTGAAGCGAGATTGACGACACACTTGACCAGAAAAGGAAGATGAAGTATTCATCTCAAAGGTGCCCCTCCAACTACTAGGAAATTCTCCTTATTTCTATTTCGTTTAATCATCGTGCCTATTGTCACGACCCCCGACCCGGTTTTACCCGTTTCAGGAGCCGCGGGACAGATTCCCGTGGTATTATTCATTTTGGCAGCGGAAATTTTAACAGGATCTTTTTAAACTGAAAATGCCCAATTAATTTATTTCACCATTTCGGGATAAACCCTGTAATTTACAATAAAGTAATTTCACTGGGAAACCCCTGTTTTACAAAACATGTTTATTTATTTTACTGAGCCACTACTTCAAGCTTGTTAGTGCTCCGTAGCACTTTTCCTTGATTCACAGTAAGTCACCTGAAACATGTTCTAAAAAGATTTTATCAGCAGGGAAATACTGGCGAGTCACTCAATTTTGATAAAACGACACATAGCTATAAATTACAACATAAGAGCGATTACAATGGCTTTTATCTTATTTTTATCTGGCACCGTGTCACACCTTGGTGACAATGGTCATACCACTATTGGGTCCTTTCACCCAAGTAGTGATGATTATCACTGTTAGGTTTATGAGCCTAACCATGAGAAATTAGTAATATGCACAATACCCCACTAGCCAGTGATTCAACATAACCACGACTTAATCCCTGTAATTATAACTTTGAAAATAATTGGAGTATTGTAAAACATTGTTGATAAAAAGAGAATGACTCACATTACAAGTTTAGTTGGGCAGAGTTTAGCCTACTGATTTAGCCTTGTAACCTAGTTTAAATAACAATGCACACGAAACTAGGTAAGTAACTTAATACAACATTTACGATAAGCTCACGAGATTAAAACTCTCATGACGAATGACAAAGTATAGCCCTAATTTGGGCAACACTTAAACATCCATCGGATTGGTTTCAGTCGATCGGACATTGTATCGTAGTAGTGATCGAGTTAATACCCTGTAATCGTAGCAGCGTTTCCCTACTTAAAACTTCAAATTTGAGCAGTATACTTCGTGTTTGAATGAAATTTTCGAGCACAGGTGAATGTCCCATGCACAGGCTACTTATAGTAGAAAAATGAGTTTTATGCGGCCGCGTAAAACTTAATAAGGACTTACGCGGCCCGCGAGGGCCACCTAGTCTACGACTAGGGCTACGGTGTCATACCTAGGTCTGCCACGTGTGTGACACGTGGCCTGGAACGCTTATCTGGTCAATTCTGCTTTGACGCGGCCCGCGTGAAACCCAAAAATCTTGTTTTCTTGGTTTTTCATGCACATTAGGGTTTCAGGGATCCGGGTTTTCACTAACGGGTTGATTTGGGACATTTTTGCAGGTCCTTGCATCCTCCCCACCTTATTTAAAATCTCGTCCTCGAGATTTACTGGAATAAGTGAGGATACTTTCGCTTCATTTCCGATTCCAGCTCCCATGTGTACTCCGGTCCTCTTTTTGAATCCCACTTGACCTTGACCAGTACTAGTCTTTTGTGTTTGAGAAACTTGATCTTTCTGTCTTCTATTTGGAGTGGTTTCTCAACAAACTTTAGCTTTTCATTCACCTTTATATCTGGAAGAGGTACTACCAGTGATTCGTTAGATAGACACTTCTTGAGGTTAGATACATGAAATACGTCTTGTATTCCGGCTAACTCTTCTGGTAGTTGTAGGCGATAGGCAACTGGTCCTATGCGTTGAATTACTGGGAATGGTCCTATGTATCTTGGACTTAGCTTTCCTTTCTTACCAAAGCGGACTACCCCTTTCCAAGGAGAAACCTTTAGGAGTACCTTGTCTCTAATTTGAAATTCCAGTGGCTTGCGTCGATTATCTGCATAACTTTTTTGACGATCTCGAGCCGTTTTCAGTCTTTCCTTGATTTGAGTGATCTTGTCGGTGGTTTCTTGCACAATCTCGGGACCTGATAATTGACTTTCTCCTATTTCTGCCCAGCAAACTGGAGTTCTACATTTTCGTCCATACAGTGCTTCGAATGGGGCAGCTTCGATGCTTGCATGATAACTATTGTTATAAGAGAATTCAATTAAGGTTAGGTGGTTATCCTAGTTTCTAGCAAAATCTATTACACATGCTCTAAGCATGTCTTCCAGGGTTTGAATCATCCTTTCACTTTGTCTGTCTGTTTGGGGATGGTAAGTTGTGCTTAAGTTCAGCCTAGTCCCCATGGCTTCTTGGAAACTTGTCTAGAAATGTGAAGTGAAACGACTATCTCTATCCGATACGATGGAGAGTGGGACTCCATGTAAGGATACTACTTCGTCTACGTATAGCTTGGCTAATCTATCCATGCTGAAGGTTTCTTGTATGGGTAGAAAATGAGCTGATTTGGTTAATCGATCCACAATTACCCAAATCGCGTTGTTACCTTTCCTAGTTTTAGGTAACTTAGTAACAAAATCCATTGTTATTAGTTCCCATTTCCACACAGGCATTTCTAATTGTTGGAGTAACCCTGAAAGTTTCTGGTGTTCTGCCTTAACTTGTGAATAAGTTAGACACTTAGATACATATCTAGCTATGTCCTTTTTCATCCCTATCCACCAGAAATTATTTCTTAAATCTTGGTACATCTTATTATTTCCAGGATGCATGGTATACCTAGATTTGTGGGCTTCCTCTAGAATCTTATCTCTTAAATTGCCTCGCTTAGGTACCCAAATCCTTTTCTTATGGAATCTCCAAATTCCATCGGTGCCTTGCTCTAGTTCCTTCATCCTTCCTTTCATTCCTTCAGCATCATCCTTGATTGCTATTGCTTGAATATTCTTTAGTTGTTCCATTAAATCTACTTGAAGATTTAATCTAAGAGCACGAACTCGCTTTTACTTCTCATGATACTTACGACTTAGAGCATCTGCAACTACATTTGCTTTGCCTTCGTGATATTGGATATCACAGTCGTAGTCACTTAGAATTTCCATCCATCTTCTTTGCCTCATGTTTAATTCTTTTTGCCCAAATATATATCTTAAACTCTTATGATCTGTATAAACAGTAAACTTACTTCCATACAGATAATGTCTCCAAATTTTAAGGGCAAAAATTATCGATCCTAATTCTAAGTCATGTGTCGTATAGTTTTCCTCGTGCTTCTTCAGTTGCCTTGAGGCATACGCTATTACCTTCTTGCGTTGCATTAGCACACATCCTAATCCTAACTTAGAAGCATCACAGTAAACTTCAAAATCTTTTGTCCCTTCTGGTAAGGCAAGAATTGGGGCATTTGTTAACTTTTGCTTTAAAACCTTAAAAGCCTCTTCTTGCCTAGGTCCCCATTCAAACTTCACTGCTTTACAGGTTAGCTTAGTTAATGGCATAACTATCTTAGAAAAATCCTTAATGAATCGCCTATAGTACCCGGCTAACCCTAGAAAACTTCTAACTTCCATAGCTGATTGCGGGACCTTCCATTTAGTGATTGCTTCTATTTTGGAGGGATCTACGTGAATACCTTCGTGATTCACCATATGCCCTAAAAATTGCACTTCCTGAAGCCAAAATTCACACTTCGAGAATTTGGCGTAAAGCTATTCTTTTCTTAACAAAGTTAAGAGTGTATGTAAATGTTCACAATGCTCGCCCAGACTTTTGGAATAAATAAGTATGTCATCGATGAAGACAATTACAAATTTATCCAAATACGGTTTACAGATCCTATTCATCATATCCATAAATGTTGCAGGAGCATTTGTTAGTCCAAATGGCATAACTGTAAATTCGTAGTGACCATACCTCGTCCTGAAAGCTGTTTTTGGTATGTCTTCTTCTTGTACCTTTAACTGATGGTATCCGAAGCGTAAATTTATCTTAGAAAAATATCTAGCTCCCTGAAGCTGATAAAAAAGATCATCAATCCTAGGTAATGGGTACCGATTCTTAATTGTAACCTTATTCAATTCCCTATAATCAATACAAATTCGCATTGAACCATCTTTCTTTTTCACAAACAATGCTGGTGCTCCTCAAGGGGATGAACTAGGTTGTATAAATCCTTTGCTTAGTAATTCATCTAACTGCTTTTTCAATTCTAACATTTCTGTAACACCCCAAAAACGGGTTTGGTAAATTAAACCCGGTTACTATTAAGAAACGGGTAAGGTACCGTTAATGAGAAAAGTTAACTTGAAAATGAAGATTTACTAGGAATAATTAACCTAGTTGATTATTGGTCTCGTTAGTAGTAAACAAAGAGTTGTAACCTTGTTTAATTGAAACGAAATATGAGGGACCAAAGTGGGATAACTTGAAAGTTGTTTTATTAAATGAAAATAACAACACACACACACACACTTCGTGTGTGTTCTGTACGTGATCAGGGGAAGGCTCTAGAGAGCCAAACCCTAGTTCATCATATATCATCCAATTAAAGGATGAATCAAGGCTCAAATTCAAGAAGGAACATGAATTAACGATCACCCAAGCTAGGGGATCATAAGGTATGTTGAACTTTGATGTTTTATGAAGTTGAGACATCTTGATGAACATCACAAGTAGTGATTTATGTATGAATCGTCTAGGTTATGGCCAAATTGACAATGTATGCTTGCTTAGGGACGAACCCTAAGTGAAGATTTTGAGTAAATTGTTATACATTGAGTATTTTGATGATTTACTACACCTAGCTAAGTGGTTTTATGTCTAATCCATGAAAAAGTATGAAATTGATTGTGAAAACGTGTAGTATGTGATGTGTACATGTATATAGATTGAGTATGGCATATAATTTGTATGATGTTTACTTGTATTAATGAATGAAAGTGATAACTAGGAAGAAAAGCATGAAATACTTGTACATCATGCTTAGGAAGTAGCACGCACACCAAGTGTTTGATGAAATGTCTAAAAGACAATAATAAGTGAAATTGTATGCAAGTAGTGGGTAAACAGATATAGTTCATGTGAAGATTATGTAGGGATGATGTCGAGTATGCTTTATGCTTGTTTAAATGGATTAATGATGTTGAGTATGCTTTGTGTAGGTCGTAGGTTAGATGTGAATTTGATATGGTTATTCATATGTATAAGCATATATGCTAATAAGAATGTGAATGTAATGACATGAGTGTATAGGAATCATGTCAAGATGGATGGGAGCGTTGAAGGCTAACGGGCTAAGAAGACTCAATCAAGTAAGCGAACGCAAATACGGACGTGCAAGGTAAGTGAATCCCGGACTTACACTTTAGATGTAAAATGTATTGTAGTATGATGATTATTGTGAATCGTGTAAGAAAGTATGAGACAATGGAAGTAATAAGGTAAATTTACGGTAAATGAGTCGAAAGTAGTTAAGAAATAGTTTCTATTAAGTATAGGTAAGAAGGAATCTTACATGATGATATTATGCATAAAGATGAAATAAGTAGTTATACGCGTAGGTATGGGTTTAATTGTAAGTAAGTGTAACAACTGCCACTAAAATCACTATTACGATTCAACGTTCGATCGATTATAACTATCCAACGATTGTCCGAGTGCTGCTCAAATTGAGCTTGTACTTTGTTATTCATTGTGATTTCGACTTGAATGTTTGAGTGCTGTTCGAATTCGGACTATGCTCTGTCATTCGTTGTGAATCCAATGAATTGTTAAGTATCGCACTTGATAATAGTTGTGAGGGTTTAATCTCGTGAATTGACGTAACTGCTGAATTAGTTACTAATCCCGTTTGTGTGTGCATTGTTATTTAAAT
This sequence comes from Helianthus annuus, assembly GCF_002127325.2. Classification (NCBI taxonomy): domain Eukaryota; kingdom Viridiplantae; phylum Streptophyta; class Magnoliopsida; order Asterales; family Asteraceae; genus Helianthus; species Helianthus annuus. The sequence continues at coordinate 95,857,415 of NC_035442.2, forward strand.
TAGGTTAGAAGGCTAATCAGTAAAGCTTATACTCTGCTCATAAATCTACAATGTGAGTCATTCTCTTTTTTATCAACTGTTTTACAAAACTCCAAATTATTTTCAAAGTTATAATTACAGGGATTAAGTCTATGTAATCACCAAATTACAGCCGGTATGTGGGGTTTTGTATACATTACTTATTTCCCGTCACACTTGGACAAACGGGTGGCCAAGGGGTGATCTGACCACAGTCACAGACACCATTGGACAAATGGGCTAGCCAATGGATGGTCGAGTGACAAATACTGTGGGTAGTTGGTTTGATATCAGAAACATTGTAATTCCCCTTAATAATGTAGATTATAACAAATGTGTCGTTTTCAGTAAACTGAATGATTCACTCAGTATTTCCCCGCTGACAAAACCTTTTTCAAACATGTTTCAGGTGATATGGTATGAGCAAAGAAAAGTGTCGTGGAGCACTCCCAGCTTAGAAAAGTGGCTCAATGTAAATAAATAAATAAACATGTTTTGAAAATAAAGATTTCCCTGAGAAATCACAGTATTGTAAATTCTGGGAATTTATCCCTAAGTTATGAAACGAGCAGTTTAAATTATTAAAAGATCCTGTTTTAAAAAGACTTCCGCTGTCGCCTAAATTAAATACCACGGGATTCCTGTCCCGCGGCTCCTGAAACGGGTCAAACCGGGTCGGGGGCCGTGACAGGAAAAGGTGTTATCAGAGCCACTGTTTTAAGCTTACTGATTAAGCTCATTGTTCTAATTAATTTAAGTTTATCGAAAGTTTTATTTGTCATTCTGTGAATATATGCTTATTAACTGATTAATTGTTAAAATTACAGTATGAGTAAACAAAAGATTTCTGCTATCTATCGCAAATTACATAGTACACCTAAAGAACAGGGAACCTCTTCCTCCAAATCTCCCACCAATTTAGAAGAAGGAATCTTTGTCCGTAAGGCCAATTATGAAAACCCACTTACACCGGAGGAAAGGAATTCAATCCTTAGAAAAGGTCAAGAGAAAAAGAAACCCCGAACCAAGAGAGTGAGGTTTAACCCAGAAATTCAGGAAATTAATAATAATCCACCAGGGGAAAATAACTTAGATGAAAAATGGGCAAATCTGTATCTGCTCGCTACTGTAGCAGAAAATGCAAATCTTTAAGCTTTAAACCTAGAAATATTTACTTCCCAGTAAATAAATAAATAGTGTGTTCTGTTTGCTGTATGTTGTACAAATTGGTATGCAATAAAAATGTTTATTTGTTAAGCTTTGTTCCAAAGTTTTAACTTAGCATTTTGTGCATTTTTGCATATGTGCCGTACAGCATGAATGAGATGTCGGAAGCATTTCAGAATCTCAACCTCTATCCTGTGCCAATTGAAGTCTCCCACAACTTCACTGGTTACATTGCTGACATAGAGGAACCTCTGGAATTCCAAGCTCCACCGCTGGAAAAAGCAAAACCTAAAAAGAAGAGAAGATATGTAGGGTGGCGAAAAGTGCGCAGAAGGAAACCTAGGAGACTCCCTAAAATAGAAAATCCTGTGAGTGTGAGCAAGGGAAAAGAAATAGAAACCGGAGAAAGTTCCAAGCCAGCAGAAATAGGGATAGACCTAAAGCAAAAGGGAATAGAGATCGGAGAAAGCTCTAAACAGTCTGAGGAAATCACATTCCAGGACGAAATAGACCGCCTACTGGATAATTGTGATGTTCTAGAGCCTATCAACGATAATCTCTTCTCTTATCCTGCTACAGCCCAATTCCCAATAAACCTAGGACCAGCTATTCCAGACCCACTAGTTCACACCCGACCATTAGGCCAAATGGAGGAATGGTGGACCAATGACTGGCAATTCCAAAATATAGTTAATAGTCCCTATAGTTTTCTCCCACAGTTTGATCCAGAACCTGTCCTTAATCCGCCAATGAGCTATGAAAATTTAGCTGAGCTACGTCAGTTTGGTGAAGAACTGATAGGCACCGGGAATAGGATCCGGGAAATAGGGGAGCAGATTTCTTGGAAGTACGACGAGAGGGAACGCCGATACTGAAACTGCCAGTGGACCAAAAGATAGGAAGGGTTGGAAAAGTTTGTTTGTATTATAACTAATATAGTAAAACTGATTCTGTAAAATGGGCAATAAAACACTGTAAGATAAAAAGTGTGTATTGAAGCAGGTATAATATATGAAACAAAACAGAAGTCGAGGCATCGACAATTTTGACTATGCTTGCATGTTATGCTGATCTATGTGTTTATCTGTGTATGTATCTGTGATTTTGGTATTAATAATTAGACACTAATAATTTCTATTAATACTAATTAGCAGATGGAAAACGCTAATAGTGAACCAGTTAATGAAGTAAATCAGTCTGAGCAAAATCAGGAAGATCAATATATAACTAGACAAGATATTGAACACTTTATTGCTCAAGGGATAGCCAATGCTATTCCAGAAATTGTGGCTGCTGTTTAAAAACCTGCCGAACCACAACTAATTCCTAGTAAACGTATTCCGGAAGATAACGGTAGTAACAACATAAATGGAGGCGGCAATCATAATGATCATGATCCGCAACAGACCCCACTCCCTAAGAGAATGAAAGCTGCAACGCCTGGTTGCACTTACAAAGAATTTCTTGCTTGTAAACCCGCAGAATTTGCAGGTAATGAAGGGGCAACTGCAACACTGCGTTGGTTAGAGAAAACCGAGGCAGTAATTGCAATAAGTAAATGTGCTGAAGAAGATCAAGTGATGTATGCATCAAACTTGTTCAAAGAAGGGGCGTTAGAATGGTGGAACACGGTGCTACAAGCAAAAGGAAGAAGGGTGGCCTATGCAATGAATTGGGAAGAATTTAAGCGTCTTGTCGAAAGAAAATTTTGTCCCAAATACGAGAAGGAACAAATGGCAAATAAGTTCCTGAGCCATCGTATGTTAGGTGTAGACTGTCGAGGATATACTTCGACATTCTTCGAATATGCGAGAGTGGTACCTTCCCTGGCTTCGCCAGAACCGGTACTTATTTCCCGTTATATTTGGGGATTAATTGGAGAAATCCGTAACATCGTTAAAGCTGCGAGACCACGCACAATTGATGATGCTGTGGAATTAGCTAATACCTTAACCGATGAACTAGTCCGCACCAGAGAAGAAGATCGCAAGAAGGAATTGGCTCAGAAGATTACCCAAGGATTCCGCGTGGGTAATAATAGCAATAAATTCAAGAAAAGAGGAACCGGGCAATACTCGTCACCTCCTTTCTGTAGAAATTGCAAAAAGAAACACTATGGACAGTGCAATATATTTTGCAACTTCTGCAAGGCGAAAGGACATCGGGAAGAAGACTGCAGAAGGAAAACAAAAGTTTGTTATAACTGCAGAGAAACAGGACACTTCCAGTCTGAATGCCCTAAGTTAGCTAAACCAGCAGACAGTAGAGCTAAAACGACTGAAGGAACTGCTAAGAAAAATGCACGAGCATTCCAGCTGACCACTCAAGAAGCCGAACTCATTCCAGACGTGATAGCGGGTACGTTCTTAGTGCATAACGTCTATGCAAAAGTATTATTTGATTCTGGTGCAAACCAAAGTTTCATTAATACTGCATTCTGCCAAGCTCTTAACTTATCTCTAAACACCCTTAGGCAGATCTTTACTGTTGAAACGGCAGATGGAAATTCTGTCAACATAGATAAGGTTTTGCAAGAAGTAAAAATAGAATTGTTAGGTCATAAGTTTTCTACAAACCTGTTACCTATGAATTTAGCCGGATTCGATGTAGTGTTAGGAATGGATTGGTTAATAGCCAACCATGCTCGAATCCTGTGTGATAAGAATTCCGTAGAAATCCGTACCCCTACAGGAGAAGTAATTCTAATTACAGGAGATAGACCTCGGAAGCCACTGAAATTCATTTCAGTAATGAAATTAGCTAGTTATTCAAGGAAACAAGAAATGGTGTATATGATTTCTGTAATCATTAACACTAAAAGTAAAGAACTCCAGGACATCCCTATAGTTTCAGAATACCCAGATGTTTTTCCAGAAGAATTACCTGGTTTACCACCTGATAGGGAAGTAGAGTTTAGAATTCATTTAATTCCAGGTACTATACCAATAGCTAAGACACCTTATCGATTAGCACCTACTGAAATGCTAGAATTGAAAAAGCAATTAGATGAATTACTAAGCAAAGGATTCATACAACCTAGTTCATCCCCTTGGGGTGCACCCGTGTTGTTTGTGAAAAAGAAAGATGGATCAATGAGAATGTGTATCGATTATAGGGAATTGAATAAAGTCACAATTAAGAACCGATACCCATTACCTAGGATTGATGATCTTTTTGATCAATTGCAAGGAGCTAGGTATTTCTCTAAGATAGATTTAAGATCTGGATATCACCAGTTGAAAGTACAAGAGGAGGACATACCTAAAACTGCTTTCAGAACTAGGTATGGTCATTATGAGTTTACAGTCATGCCCTTTGGATTAACAAATGCTCCAGCCGCATTTATGGACATGATGAATAGAATCTGTACACCATACTTGGATAAATTTGTAATCGTGTTCATTGACGATATACTCATTTATTCCAAAAGTCAGGAGGAACATTGTGAGCACTTGCATACACTCTTAACTTTGTTAAGAAAGGAAAAGCTTTATGCCAAATTCTCAAAGTGCGAATTCTGGCTACAAGAAGTGCAATTTTTAGGTCATATGGTGAATCACGAAGGAATTCACGTAGATCCTGCGAAAATAGAAGCAATCACGAATTGGAAAGCTCCACGAACGGTTATGGAAGTTAGAAGTTTTCTAGGATTAGCTGGATATTATAGACGATTTATTAAAGATTTCTCTAGGATAGTTGTACCTTTAACTAAGCTAACCTGTAAAGCCGTTAAGTTTGAATGGGGATCTAGACAAGAGGAAGCTTTTAGGATTCTAAAGCACAAATTGACAAATGCTCCAATTTTAGCTTTACCCGAAGGAACCGAGGATTTTGAAGTATACTGTGATGCTTCAAAATTAGGATATGGATGTGTGTTGATGCAACGCAAAAAGGTAATTGCGTATGCCTCTAGGCAATTGAAAAAGCACGAAGAAAATTATACAACTCATGATCTAGAGTTAGGAGCCATAATTTTCGCCCTTAAGATTTGGAGACATTATCTGTATGGAAATAAATTTACTATCTATACGGACCATAAGAGTTTAAGGTATATATTTGGGCAAAAAGAGTTAAATATGAGGCAAAGAAGGTGGATGGAAATCTTAAGTGATTACGACTGTGATATTCAATATCACGAAGGAAAGGCAAACATAGTCGCCGACGCCTTAAGTCGTAAATATCATGAAAAGCAAAAGCGAGTCCGTGCTCTTAGGTTAAATCTACAATTAGATTTAATGGAACAAATAAAGGAAGTATCAAGGACGATGCCGAAGGAATGAAAGGTTACCTAAAGGAATTAGAACAAGGAAAAGATGGAATTTGGAGATTCCACAAGAAACGAATTTGGGTACCTAAGCAAGGAGAATTAAGAAATAAGATTTTAGAAGAATCTCATAAATCTAGGTATATTGTACATCCAGGAAATAATAAGATATACCAGGATTTAAGAAATAATTTTTGGTGGATAGGAATGAAAAAGGATATAGCCGAATACGTATCTAAGTGTTTAACTTGTTCACAAGTTAAAGCCGAACATCAGAAACCTTCAGGACTACTACAACAGTTAGAAATGCCTGTATGGAAATGGGAACTCATAACAATGGATTTTGTTACTAAGTTACCCAAAACCAGAAAAGGTAATGATGCTATTTGGGTAATTGTGGATCGATTAACCAAATCAGCTCATTTTCTACCAATGAAGGAAACCTTTAGCATGGAAAGGTTAGCCAAGTTGTATGTAGATGAAGTAGTATCCTTACATGGAGTCCCACTCTCCATTGTATCGGATAGAGATAGTCGTTTTACTTCCCGTTTCTGGACAAGTTTCCAAGAAGCAATGGGAACTCGACTTAATTTAAGTACCGCATATCATCCTCAAACGGACGGACAAAGTGAAAGGACGATACAAACCCTGGAAGACATGCTCCGAGCATGTGTAATTGACTTTAGTGGTAATTGGGATAGCCATTTACCATTAATTGAATTCTCCTATAACAATAGTTATCATTCGAGCATCGAAGCTGCTCCATTCGAAGCACTGTATGGACGCAAGTGCAGAACTCCCGTTTGTTGGGCAGAGATAGGAGAAAGTCAGTTATCAGGACCAGAGATTGTGCAAGAAACTACTGACAAGATATCGCAAATCAAGGAAAGACTGAAGACTGCTAGAGATCGTCAGAAGAGTTATGCGGACAATCGCCGTAAGCCATTAGAATTTCAAGTCGGAGACAAAGTACTTTTGAAAGTATCTCCTTGGAAAGGAGTAGTACGATTTGGTAAGAAAGGAAAACTGAGTCCCAGATATGTTGGACCATTCCCAGTGATCCAACGAATAGGACCAGTAGCTTATCGTTTACAACTACCAGAAGAATTCGCTGGAGTACATGATGTGTTTCATGTATCCAATCTCAAGAAATGTCTATCAGACGAATCCCTGGTAGTACCTCTTCAAGATATAGAGGTAAATGAAAAGCTGAAATTCGTAGAGAAACCCCTACAAATAGAAGATCGAAAGATTAAGTTTCTCAAACATAAACGACTGGTGTTGGTCAAAGTCAAATAGGAATCCAAGAGAGGACCAGAATATACTTGGGAACTGGAATCAGAGATGAAGCGAAAGTACCCTCATCTATTTCAGTAAATCTCGAGGACGAGATTTTTCTCAAGGTAGGGAGGATGTAACAACTGCCACTAAAATCAATAATTAGGACAATAATTAGTCAATAAGAAAACCCTAATTGAGACACCCAAGTAATTCTGCACTAGCCCTAAAATTTTCAGAACAATCAGAATCAGGATCAGGGCCCCTAAAACTCGAGGGGGGTAAACCCTAGTTGAATAATTATCTAAATATTACGTTGCTTAAAGCTGATTGGCCAATTTTGTTGATTCATGCAAGCTACTCCCGTGCATGGCAAGTCTAGGATAAATAGGTATCCCTTACGAACTGTAAGGGATCAGGCTTACGGTCCGTAAACAATGCCAAATTTTAGCTATAAATAGCCGACATTGGGACTTGCACAGGGGAGTTGAAACGACGTAAATTGTCTCTGTGTACGTCGAGTTCAGGCTATTATATCACAATAAACACACACACGATCACGAGGTGCTGCCGCAATCAGGGTAATAACTCGATCGCTATTACGATTCAACGTCCGATCGATTATAACTATCCAACGATTGTTCGAGTGCTGCTCAAATTGAGCTTGTACTTTGTTATTCATTGTGATTTCGACTTGAATGTTTGAGTGCTGTTCGAATTCGGACTATGCTCTGTCATTCGTTGTGAATCCAATGAATTGTTAAGTATCGCACTTGATAATAGTTGTGAGGGTTTAATCTCGTGAATTGACGTAACTGCTGAATTAGTTACTAATCCCGTTTGTGTGTGCATTGTTATTTAAATTAGGTTAGAAGGCTAATCAGTAAAGCTTATACTCTGCTCATAAATCTTCGATATTCTGGTGTCCTAGGCGTAGAGGAACCACACCAATCCATCCCGAACTTGGTGGTTAAACTCTACTGCGGTGACGATACTGTAGGGGAGGTCCTGCGGAAAAATAGCTCGACGCCAGGATGATAAAAAACTTCACAGAATCTGCAATGTGAGTCATTCTCTTTTTTATCAACTGTTTTACAAAACTCCAAATTATTTTCAAAGTTATAATCACAGGGATTAAGTCTATGTAATCACCAAATTACAGCCGGTATGTGGGGTTTTGTATACATTACTTATTTCCCGTCACACTTGGACAAACGGGTGGCCAAGGGGTGATCTGACCACAGTCACAGACAACATTGGACAAATGGGCTAGCCAATGGATGGTCGAGTGACAAATACTGTGGGTAGTTGGTTTGATATCAGAAACATTGTAATTCCCCTTAATAATGTAGATTATAACAAATGTGTCGTTTTCAGTAAACTGAATGATTCACTCAGTATTTCCCCGCTGACAAAACTTTTTTCAAACATGTTTCAGGTGATATGGTATGAGCAAAGAAAAGTGTCGTGGAGCACTCCCAGCTTAGAAAAGTGGCTCAATGTAAATAAATAAATAAACATGTTTTGAAAATAAAGATTTCCCTGAGAAATCACAGTATTGTAAATTCTTGGAATTTATCCCTAAGTTATGAAACGAGCAGTTTAAATTATTAAAAGATCCTGTTTTAAAAAGACTTCCGCTGTCGCCTAAATTAAATACCACGGGATTCCTGTCCCGCGGCTCCTGAAACGGGTCAAACCGGGTCGGGGGCCGTGACAGTAAGTAATTGGGACTCATAGTTGAGTTTGAATATGAACACGTAAGTATGGAGAATTATGTGTATACAATTTACATGTATAGATGTGTGTGTTTAGGACTTGTAAGTAATATTGTGTAGAATGTAAATTGTAAGTACATGTACGGATAGAAAGGGTATGAATGCATGAACTGGAATTTAGTTATATGCACAATTGTATGAGACTTGTTATGCGTATACATGGATATGTTCGTATGAATGAAATCTAATGATGCTAACCTTTTTCCTATTGAGAATTAAATACGGATGCAGGTATACTTGTGATGGAAGTTGAAGGTATACACCGAAATCCAATGCGGGTGGTTTGAATGGTTGGATGAATGGACTAAAATAAGCGAAAGCATGATATGTTGACGCCTAATTATGCATGTTTAACTTTTATGTATGATGACACCGGTTGCTAATGATGTGATTGTACGTGGTGTCTGCAGGTTGTACAGAACTGTGGATTCTCATCATGAAGTGTAAGCGGTCGAAGATCGAGTCAAGTCATGGATTGTACGTGGGGGTGCGTGGTCACGTAATTTAATATAAGTATGTCAGGTTGTATAAATTTATAGAAAGTATTAATGTATTTAATGTAAAAGAGTGATTTAATGTATTTCTAAGTATGTTGGAACGAATATAATGGAAGAAAAATTTTAAGTTCGTATTTCCGCTATGACTTTTGGTTAAAACGTGTTAGGGCGTTACAAGTTGGTATCAGAGCCTAGGTTTGAGTGAAATTAAGTACAAATAAGTGAGTACTTGAACTCAAACCCGTGTGCTCTTGTGACTAATGACCTGTACAATCCGAGACTCGATCAAGACCGAAAGGTAAAAATTTAATGTAAGTAAGTATGTGTGATTGCTGCTAACAATGATGAAGATTGAAAGGTGAGCTTGTTGGAAAATGAGGACGTTCTGCAGTTGCGGGCTAGCACGAAGGCTAAGGCGTGTGATATGTTAGGAAAATGGACCCTAGGTACACAAATTTTAAATTTGGTAAGTATCGATAGGTAGCATACCCTTATATACGAGGGTGAAATCCTTGAAGGATTCATATGAGTGTGGCACGAACTTAAGACCGGTTCCCTGGACATAAAGTGCTAATTCTCATGAAGGCACGAGACTAGTATGTGGATTGCACGCTTGGCCAGTGTGCAAAAAGCATAGGACGCTCGTGAGGCCATGAGAAACATCACGTGTATGTCCGGACGAACTGGGAATAGGGGTCGTGTGGGAGGGAAAAGGGGGTCCAACGATTCTTTAAGAATCGGGTCGAACTTAAGAAAGAAAGAAAAGAATGGAAAGTATGAATGAAAGGTTTGAATTCGTGAATGAATTCAAACCTAAATGGAAAGAAAAGAATGGAAGGTATGAATGAAGGTTTGAATCCGTAGGTGAATACGGATCAAGCTTATGAAGAATGGAAAAAAGGAATGAACGGATCAAGTTCGCGGAAAAAGTATATTCGATGCAAGGTAAGTAAGATTTACGCTCATTTCGTAGAATACTTATTTGTTTTATGGGTGATAAGTACGATAAGGTGAATTTGAAATACGAGGTTCCGACACGAAATGATACGGGTCGGAATGAGTGAAAATGATGAAGACCATGCTTAATGGTAAAAAGGGGTAAAATGGTAATTTGGCCATGGAATGACGAAAGTACAATGAGTTTTGAAAGAATTTGATATGATGTATGCCATAATGAAAATAATAAGGGTAAAACGGTAAATTAGTTATGTGTAGATAAATGTAAAGGGAAATTCAAAAAGGGCACCCTATGGCATAAGCGATGTTGGGTTGAATGCGTAGGGGAAGGGTTTAAGGATTATGACCATACGGTGAAAATCCGTAATGAGTCAAATGAGAGAATTGGTAAGTAAATACCACTTTATTTTCAATGCAAAAGGTTTGGGTCGTTTAGACCAAATGGGTCAACTAATGATGATATAATCATTTGACGATGATGACTAATGAACGTTCGTTGAGTTTAATGCTCACAGGATGGATAGCGTATGGAAATTTCGTTGCTATTATTTAGTAATTAAAAATGCAAGGTACTTAAACGGGTCAATGCTTTGACTCGAGCCAGATATGTGTAAGTAAAATTTTAGTAAAAATGTGCGATTTTGGTCAATTACGTAGCTGAAAGTCCCTCGTCGTAAAAGAATGGCTAAAATTGACCAAAACGCCCTCGAAAGGCAAATTGGGCAAACGACCCTTAAAGGTAGTTTGGAAATAATTTTTATAAATGAATAAACCTTTTTGGTCGCGAAAAGGTGAAAGGTATAAGCCCTTTTGCTTAATGCCTTGTAATGGGCATTTTTCGTAAATTGTCGAACCGAAGGGTAAAATGTGGAATATTTGATTTTAGCAAGGTAGATCCACCACGGATATAGTTGTGGTGGAAGACGAAAGAAGTCTTAGTGTGAAAATAGGAGGCATGAAAAGTACAAGCGAGATTCGGGCTAAGTGCTTAAATCTCATTAAACGGGTCGAATAATTCATAAGGATTATTAAGCCAAAAACTTATAAGTTAAGAATTTTCTTAATCCGGATGTAGGATTTTGAGTCCATATGAAAGAGGACCAAATTTTGGTCATGTAGGAAGAAACGGGAGGTTAATCGGGTAAGCGGTTCAAAAGTTATGCGCGTTTAAGTATGCAAGAACGACGGAAAAATTTACGGTGGGTATCGTAATTTACGGTGGGTACTGGGGACAAAGGTTGCACCATAATACAGTAGGTTTCCACCGTAAAAAGTTGCCACCGTAAGTTACGGTAGGTACCATAATTTACGGTGGAGGTCAAATTTGAGCCAAAATATATATGACATTATGTAATCACTTTGGGATGCACTTTTTGGTCGAAATCAAGTTTCCGATGCATTTTTGATAAAGGACTTTTGTCGAAAATAAAAATTTTCCAAGCTGACCCCAGCCAGGGGCTCTGCCCCTTGGACCCCACCAGGGGCTGCCGCCCCTTGGACCCCACTTCTCTCGGGGGTGCTGTCCCCGAACCCCCGTTACTATAGAAAGGTATATACGTATGAAGATGCGTATGTAAGTAAGTACGAATGTATGTGTATATGTAGAGATGTAGTAATGTATGCACGTATGTGGATCTGTATGTAAGTAGGCATGAATATATGTACGTATGCATGATTCAGAACGTAATATCAATAACGTCATTAATAGTGTGCCTTTAGAATGAAATGTAATACAAGTACATCATTGAAATCGCACCAGGGAACGAAAACACAGATGAAATGCTTACATTTAAAAGTGATAACGTAATGTAAAGTATACGTGGATGAACCTTGTAAGGGTGGTATGAGTATGAATATGTTGTTATTTTTTTTTTTAGTATTGAAGTGATATTAACATTGTATGAAAGTTTATGGGCATTATTTACATAAAATGTGAAGGTCCTTATGAATACCAATTATGTAAGCTCAGGTCTTACAAATTATATTATTTGAACCATGTACAATACAATGCTAATGCAAATCGGGAAATTGTGAAGGAACTATGGGTGAATGAACACCAAGTTGAACGCAAGTATGAAAGGAATGTGATAACCGTTGATGTTATAAATGAGAATGATAGAATTCTTGGCTGATGATAGTAGTAGATGTGTAGAAAGGATGCTCACGATGAGAGCTCATTTACAGACTAATGAAATCAATCTGGTTAGAGGTCAATAAAGGAATGAAATTTTAGTTCAGTCTTAAAGTATCCAGTAACGCCCATATGTATGAATAGTAAGTAATGCATGAGAAATCAGGAATGAAATTAATTGTAATATAATATATGAATATACATATAAATGTACGTATGCCTGAAGAAGGAATTACCGTCCATGAAGGTATGAAGGGTATGTATGAATATACGCATGTATGAAGAGATGTAGGAATGTATGTATGTATACAAGTGGGAATGTATGAAGGTATGAAGATACGTATGAACGTACGTATGTATGTAGAGAGATAGGGATGGTATGAATGTATGTAGTAAATGTATGAAGGTACGTATGAATGTGTGCATTTTATGACGATAAATAAGCATGTAAACATGTACGTATAAATGTTTTATTGTTGCAAGTATGTTTTCGGGTGTATGTAAATAGATATATGCGTGTACATATATAAACGCATGTACGTATGTATTAAATGGGATTGAATGTGCACAAAGGAATAAAGCTTGTATGTATGAACATACGTGTGAATGTACGTATATGAGTATAACTAGTAGTTAACAAACAGAGAATGATTTTAACTTTAGAACTAAGCAAGTATGTGTGACTATGAAATAGTGGTTTTGTTGTGATAACGAAACAAGAATTAACGGTTATACATTGTATGTATGGAATGTAATCTTAAAAGACGGGATAAAGGTATTAGATACGTTGTAAAGGGATCATACGAATGTATGTATTATTACAAGTTTGAAGAAGTATGCATATTGACCTGTTACTAACGGGTCAAGGAAATGAAAAAGGATATGTGACAATATGGATTGTTGTAATGAGTATTTGTGCGATGAAAGCAAAAATGGCATGTCCAACACGTTTTATGAATAAAAGTAGATTTAATCGAGTCGTTATGATCAATGAACGCATGGAAGTATTATGCTCGATTTAAGAAACTGAGAATAGGATGTACGGTTATATTTGTTCATGAATGAGACCTTATTATGAGGTACGAGTGAATTCGTGCCATGGTATGTATTTTGAATGGAATGAATGAATAAACATGTAGTGATAATTATCACTAAGGAGCTAACATGAAGCAAGAATCTGAAATCCAAAGATATATGAATTTATTTTAGAAGTGTGCTATATAGAAGGACTAGTAGTAACCGGTAAGCAAAGATTTATGGCCCCGTGGATATGAGCAAGGTTTCGGGGACGAAACCTCTTTTATGGGGGTAGACTTGTAACACCCCAAAAATGGGTTTGGTAAATTAAATCCGGTTACTATTAAGAAACGGGTAAGGTACCGTTAATGAGAAAAGTTAACTTGAAAATGAAGCTTTACTAGGAATAATTAACCTAGTTGATTATTGGTCTCGTTAGTAGTAAACGAAGAGTTGTAACCTTGTTTAATTGAAACAAAATATGAGGGACCAAAGTGGGATAACTTGAAAGTTGTTTTATTAAATGAAAATAACAACACACACACACACACTTCGTGTGTGTTCTGTACGTGATCAGGGGAAGGCTCTAGAGAGCCAAACCCTAGTTCATCATATATCATCCAATTGAAGGATGAATCAAGGCTCAAATTCAAGAAGGAACATGAATTAACGATCACCCAAGCTAGGGGATCATAAGGTATGTTGATTTTTTGTGTTTTATGAAGTTGAGACATCTTGATGAACATCACAAGTAGTGATTTATGTATGAATTGTCTAGGTTATGGCCAAATTGACAATGTATGCTTGCTTAGGGACGAACCCTAAGTGAAGATTTTGAGTAAATTGTTATAAATTGAGTATTTTGATGATTTACTATACCTAGCTAAGTGGGTTTATGTCTAATCCATGAAAAAGTATGAAATTGATTGTGAAAATGTGTAGTATGTGATGTGTACAAGTATATAGATTGAGTATGGCATATAATTTGTATGATGTTTACTTGTATTAATGAAGGAAAGTGATAACTAGGAAGAAAAGCATGAAATACTTGTACATCATGCTTAGGAAGTAGTACGCACACCAAGTGTTTGATGAAATGTCTAAAAGACAATAATAAGTGAAATTGTATGCAAGTAGTGGGTAAACAGATATAGTTCATGTGAAGATTATGTATGGATGATGTCGAGTATGCTTTATGCTTGTTTAAATGGATTAATGATGTTGAGTATGCTTTGTGTAGGTCGTAGGTTAGATGTGAATTTGATATGGTTATTCATATGTATAAGCATATATGCTAATAAGAATGTGAATGTAATGACATGAGTGTATAGGAATCATGTCAAGATGGATGGGAGCGTTGAAAGCTAACGGGCTAAGAAGACTCAATCAAGTAAGCGAATGCAAATACAGACGCGCAAGGTAAGTGATTCCCGGACTTACACTTTAGATGTAAAATGTATTGTAGTATGATGATTATTGTGAATCGTGTGAGAAAGTATGAGACAATGGAAGTAATAAGGTAAGTTTACGGTAAATGAGTCGAAAGTAGTTAAGAAATAGTTTCTATTAAGTATAGGTAAGAAGGAATCTTACATGATGATATTATGCATAAAGATGAAATAAGTAGTTATACGCGTAGGTATGGGTTTAATTGTAAGTAAGTAAGTAATTGGGACTCATAGTAGAGTTTGAATATGAACACGTAAGTATGGAGAATTATGTGTATACAATTTACATGTATAGATGTGTGTGTTTAGGACTTGTAAGTAATATTGTGTAGAATGTAAATTGCAAGTACATGTACGGATAGAAAGGGTATGAATGCATGAATTGGAATTTAGTTATATGTACAATTGTATGAGACTTGTTATGCGTATACATGGATATGTTCGTATGGATGAAATCTAATGATGCTAACCGTTTTCCTATTGAGAATGAAATGGGGATGTAGGTATACTTGTGATGGAAGTTGAAGGTAGACACCGAGATCCACTGCGGGTGGTTTGAATGGATGGATGAATGGACTAAAATAAGCGAAAGCATGATATGTTGACGCCTAATTATGCATGTTTAAATTTTATGTATGATGACACCGGTTGCTAATGATGTGATTGTACGTGGTGTCTGCAGGTTGTACAGAACTGTGGATTCTCATCATGAAGTGTAAGCGGTCGAAGATCGAGTCAAGTCATGGATTGTACGTGGGGGTGCGTGGTCACGTAATTTAATATAAGTATGTCAGGTTGTATAAATTTATAGAAAGCATTAATGTATTTAATGTAAAAAAGAGTGATTTAATGTATTTCTAAGTATGTTAGAACGAATATAATGGAAGAAAATTTTTAAGTTCGTATTTCCGCTGCGACTTTTGGTTAAAACGTGTTAGGGCGTTACAATTTCGGTGGGTGCTAACCGATAAGGAGCCTTGGCTATCGGTGTAGTTCCAGGAATTAGATGAATTCTAAATTCTACTTCCCTATCGGGTGGTAATCCAGGTAGTTATTCTGGGAATATATCCGGGTATTCTGATACTACGTGAATTTCTTTAAGTTCCTTACCCTTAGTTCTAATGATTACCGAAATCATATATACTATTCCTTGCTTTCGTTCATAACTAGCAACTTTCATTACAGAAATGAACTTCATTGGCTTACGTGGCTTATCTCCTGCAACCACAATTATTTCTCCTAATGGCGCACGAATTTCTATGGAATTCTTATCACAGAGGATTCAAGCATGGTTGGCTACTAACCAATCCATTCCTAACACAACATCGAATCCAACTAAATTCATGTGTAACAGGTTTGCAGAAAATTTATGACCTGAAAGTTCTATCTTTTCTTCTCGGAAAACTTTATCTATGTTAACAGAGTTACCGTTGGCCGTTTCTACTGTAAAAAATTGTCTAAGGTTGGTTAAGGGTAGGTTAAGAGCTTGGCAGAATGAAGTATTTATAAAACTTTAGTTTGCACCAGAGTTAAATAATACTTGTGCATAAACGTCATGAACTAGGAACGTACCAGCTATCACATCTGGAATGAGTTCTGCTTCTTGAGTAGTTAGCTGAAAGGCTCTTGCATTCTTTTTATTAGTTCCTTCAGCTGGTTTGGCCTTGTTGTCTGCTGGTTTGACCAGTTTAGGGCAGTCTGGTCTAAAATGTCCAGCTTCTCCATAGTTGAAGCAGATTGTTGATTTCTTCCTCCTGCAATCTTCTTCTTGATGCCCTGGAATTTTGCAGAAATTGCAATACCCTTTGCATTTTCCAAAATGTTTTCTTTTGCAGGTACTGCAAAATGGAGCAGTGGAAGATTGTCCGGTTCTCTTTTTCTTGAAATTACAATTATTACCCACATGAAATCCTTGGGTAATCTTTTGGGCCACTTCCTTCTTCCGATTCTCTTCTCTCGTGCGTACCAGTCCGTCGGTCAAGGTGTTGGCTAACTCCACCGCATCGTCAATCGTGCGGGGTCTTGCAGCTTTGATGATATCACGAATCTCGCTAATCAAACCCCAAATATAGCGAGAAATAAGTACTGGCTCCGGCGAAGCTAGAGTTGGCACAATTCTGGCATACTCGAAACATTTCGAAGTATACCCTCGACAGTCAACATCCACCATTCGGTGGCTCAGGAACTTGTTTGCCATTTGTTCTTTTTCATATTCGGGACAGAATTTTCTTTCCACCAATTGTCTAAATTCTTCCCAATTCATGGCATAAGCCACGTCACTACCCTTGGCTCGCAATACCGTATTCCACCATTCTAATGCCTCTTCCTTGAAAAGGTGAGAAGCATACATAACTTTGTCTTCCTCTGTGCATTTACTAATTTTAATTACCGCTTCAGTTTTCTCCAACCAACGCAGTGCGGCTGTCGCCCCTTCATTGCTTGCAAATTCGGCTGGTTTACAGGCAAGAAATTCCTTATAAGTGCAACCAGGTGTTACAACTTTCATTTTCTTAAGTACTGGGGCTTGAACCACATTATTCTTATTGATGCCGCCTCCATTAACCCTATTACTGAAATTATCTTCGCACGTGCGTTTACTGGGGTTGGCTTGTGAAGGCTCAACAGGACTTTTAACAGCAGCGACGATTGCCGGGATAGCGTTGGCTATTCCCTGAGCGACGATGTTTTCTATATCTTGTCGATTTAGAAAGTGATCATCATTATTGTGTTCCGATTGATTAACTTCATTAACTGGTTCATTAACAGTGTGGTCCATCTGGTAATTAATTTATATTAGTGATTAGCACAAAACAAATAATAACCAACCACAGTAAAACAATCGCCCATGATCACAACAACACGTATGGCCAAAATTGTCGACTTTGCGACTTTGATATTTTTATATATATTAGTATGCATCCGTACACACTAGTTATCTTACAAAAGGTTTTATTTTAAGTTACTTTACATAATTATATTTTTGTTATTTATTATTATTTTATTATTATTAAACAAACACACCACACAACCACATACTGTCCCCGTCAGCTGGCACTTCAGAAACGACGTTCCCTCTCGTCGTACTTCCAGGAGATCTGTTCTCCCACTTCCAGGATTCTATTTCCTGCATCTACTAGTTCCTCGCCATAGTGGCGGAGTTCAGCCAAGTTCTCATTGCTCATCGGTGGGTTTGGTGCAGGCTCCGGGTCGAATTGAGGGAAAAAGGTGTTAGGGTTATTTAAGAGATTCTGAAATTGCCAGTCAGTGGTCCACCATTCTTCCAGTTCTCCTGGTAGAGGTCGGGGGTTGACAATGGGATCTGGGATAGCAGGCTCTAGATTAACTGGAAGTTGTGACTCAATTGGGTAATTGAAGAGGTTTTCATCGGCCGGTCCGATGAGGTCACTAAGTGCCAGTTTACGATCCAGCTCTTCCCATGATGGCCTTTCCTGGGCTTGCCTGGAACTTTCCCCAATCTCTATTCCTTTTCCCTTATCTTTTGGATCCTCGGTCTTTACAACTTTCTGTACTGCTGGTTTCTTCCTACGCACACGCCTCCAACCTACAAGTCTTCTTCTCTTTTTCGGCTTTGGTTTTTCCTGCAGTTGGGCCTGAAACACCATTGGCTCTTCAATATCAGCCTGGTAGCCAGGGAAAGTGTCGGTAGTATCCATATCTGTGGTATGGATAGTAAAGTCTTTAAGGGCTTCTGATAGTTCATTCATGCTGTTAGCATACATGAAGAAACACACAAAATTCTAAGTTAAAATTTTGTAAACTAAAATTTCACAGAATCACAGAATGGCAATCAGAAAAATGAAGTATTTCTAAATACTTAATTGGCTTAAATAAGTGGCTCTGATACCACCTTTTTCTGTCACGACCCCCGACCCGGTTTTACCCGTTTCAGGAGCCGCGAGACAGAAATCCGTGGTATTATTCATTTTGGCAACGTAAATTTTAACAGGATCTTTTTAAACTGAAAATGCCCATTTAATTTATTTCACCATTTCGGGATAAACCCCGTAATTTACAATAAGGGTAATTTCACTGGGAAACCCCTGTTTTACAAAACATGTTTATTTATTTTACTGAGCCACTACTTCAAGCTTGTTAGTGCTCCGTAGCACTTTTCCTTGATTCACAGTAAGTCACCTGAAACATGTTTTAAAAAGATTTTATCAGCTGGGAAATACTGACGAGTCACTCAATTTTGATAAAACGACACATCGCTATAAATTACAACATAAGAGCGATTACAATGGCTTTTATCTTATTTTTATCTGGCGCTGTGTCACACCCTGGTGATGATGGTCATACCACTATTGGGTCCTTTCACCCAAGTAGTGATGATTATCACTGTTAGGTTTATGAGCCTAACCGTGAGAAATTAGTAATGTGCACAATACCCCACTAGCCAGTTACTCAAGATAACCACGACTTAATCCCTGTAATTATAACTTTGAAAATAGTTGGAGTATTATAAAACATTGTTGATAAAAAGAGAATGACTCACATTGCAAGTTTAGTTGGGCAGAGTTTAGCCTACTGATTTAGCCTTGTGTAGGATCGTTTGCACGACCAAACGAGTCGTTCAGAAGAGGTCTCGTCCAATACAAAAGGCGGAAACAGACGTATTGGAGTTGAATCAGCTTGATATACACATTAATTATCTAGTTTATTGATCTGAAAGCTTTTTACAGTCCAAAGACACTTCGGCAGCACTTCGGCGTCCGGAATGAAAAGTTACAAATGAGATGGCACAACCTACTATTTATAGACAACCTATTCAGCACGAAACAACACATGCGAAATGAACAGGATCATTTCGTGCGAAATAGCCTCCAAACACATTTTTGACATTTTTCTCGTATATCGTGCCCTAATCTATCTATTCACATACAAGACTCAGACGAAGACAAAGTCGACAGACGTATGCACCAACAGACTCCCCCTTGGATGTTGACGAAGTCTTCGGTGCGAGTCTTCAGCATGTCAACTCTTCAGTCTTGATCGATCTTCTCATACTTTCCAAAATGTTCTCCATTGTAAGAATCTTTCAATCTCTATCTTCTCTTTATCAACATCAACACTCCCCCTTGAATGTTGATATCATAATCAGCATCTTCATTTTTTACTGAATGATGATCCAGGATCTAACTCTGGCCCTAACCTCGTCAGACTCCCCATTTCATCAAGCTGGGATCGCTGTCTGGAATTAGCTATCGCCTTGAGGTCGAATCCTGGCTCAAACTCTTGTTCATGCTATACATTCTTCACTGGTTCAGGATCGTAGCCTAGCTCTTTGTAACATTCAGACTCAGGAACCTGGCTTTAACCTGCACATCCTCTACCACTTGTAAGATAAACAGATTTAACATTTATAAACTTCTTGAATTTGTAATTTTCATAAATTTTGATTCAAATTAATGAACCATTTAAACATTTTAGAATTATTTCACAACTCAAACAAACTTTCCCAATCCTTTTGTTCATCATGTTTAGCACTTGGAATTTTGAAAATCAGCTTTCCAATATCAATTGTCTAAAATCTTTTTTTTTTTGGATTTTTGATATCAATGGAAAGCAGTAAAGAAATATTTACAGACATTATTTTTGTGAGTTTGTGTTAGGGAATCATATCAGCTATTTGACAAGTTACAAGTACCGTTAAGCTTTGATTTCATATTCAGAATTAAACAATTCACTTAGATTGCCGATATACTGATCCTCTAAGTCTTCACACAAATTTCAATCTGTTCAGGATACGAATTTAGTGTTTTAAGATCTTAACTTATACGCGTGTACCATCTCAGAATATACTCCCGTATCTAGACTACTATACTCAGTCTTACAGGTGAGTGCACACTAATGATATCTGTAAGGGGTAAATGCGAGGCCATGAGAACTCAGGTTAGAACTTCCGTTCGTACAGAGAGATGATGGCTCGACTTTTAGGTGGGTCCCCTCTGGAGATCTTTTCTTCAACAGTACATGATTAGCATTTTTCAATGTTTCATAATTTTTTGTACTGAGGGCTGGCTTTAAGATTAAAGCTTAAGCAAAGTATTATACGAGGACTCGGCTATTGCTCCCGCAAAATCAGAAGTCCTGGTATAATACCCCAGATATCATCACGTACAAAGACCTAGTATGTCAGAAATAGAGTCTTTCAAACAGAATATCAGGGGTTACCTATATATCCTGGAGATGTTCCCCACGTAATAAGGGTGTTGTTATTTATGTTTATATCCCAAACAAACTAACTAAATGTGCAAAAACCTATCGGCACATCATCAGCGAGACTGCTTAATGCTTTAATACATTGCATTTCTTTAGCGTACCGCAACTGTCTAGCTGATGTACTATCATTTTCCCTTTTTCACAACAAAACTCAGTTTTGAATTTTTTAATGTTTTTGACATTTTTCAAATTTTCGAATTTTCTAAAATTTTACTCCCCCTAAAATCAAAATCTGTTTCAATTTTGATTTTCTGGGAAAATTTGAAAACAACTTGTACAAACTTGACAAACTGAATCGAATCGCTTCAATTCTCCATCCACCTGGCTTAAACAATCAGAACTCCCCCTTACAACAAACTATTTTCCCATTATGATTTCAAAACACTTAAGTTTGTTTTAATCTAAATGGTTTTTCCGGAAAACTTAGTTTTGTTGTTACCACTTGTAGGATAGGGGATAAACTCATCACTTTGTTTTCTCTTTTTCAACCATTTGTACGAAAGTTAAATCAAGTACAACTTAATGTCCTTGATAAAACATTTCTCAAGAAAGATGCTGATTCCTGCTCCACGATTACCAACTTAGGAGCTCCGGCAAGTCAGGTTTTTCATTTGAAGAGATCCACCCAAGCTTGACGAACCTTGGGTGTCTTTGAGTGATCATCACTCGGTTTCTTTTCAACTTTCTGTTTTAAATTTCCGTTTGATAATGATGGAAAACTTACATCATCCATTGTCTTAACGGAATTATCACCTTTTACCTCAACAAACGGCTCCTATGGCTTTGACGAACCAGATTCATCGCCTGAACGTGACTCCTTTGTTTCCGAAGAAACAAATTCATCGCCAGGAAGTGAAAATTTCACTTTCTTTGATTTGTTAATCTGTTAATTAACCACTTTTTATTTCTTTATTATCCATTTTGTCCTCAGATTTGTATCTCATAAATTCGTTTTACTTGACTGATCAATCTTTGGAGAGCAAACCGATTTATCAGAACTGTTATCTGATTTTCTGGTTGTATCCTAGGACAAAATCTTTTCGAGATACTCCCTAGCTTTCTTCCTTTTCTTTCTCAGTCTATCTTTCTGCCCTTGTGAAAGTTTTACTTTCTGTTCTTTCTATTTCTGTTCTTTGGGCTTTTCTTCGATTTTGACTGATTTTTTCATCTTTCCAGGAGATTCAGCCCTCAATCGTCCCTTTGATCTCATTGGGCAATCTCTGGAAATACGACCTCTGATCTGACATTCAAAGCATCTTCTTGTCTCAAAACTCTTACTCTGGCAGTTAACAGCAATGTCTCCTTGATAACCACATCTGTAACACACTCTGTTATCGTACCATTCACCACCTTCAAACCAAACACTCAGATCATGACATTGTCTGGCCTTGTGGTAATCCTCACTCCTTTTGTAAGCTTGATTTGACTTTTGAGCACTGTGGTCAAACCTGCACCACTTATTACCAACTTTTTGTGAGTTTTGATTTTTAACTTTTTGTGGTTTTTTTATTGGATGACTGAACTGATGATCTTTTATTTTCATTTTGAACATTTTCTGAATTTTTGTCATTTTGTTTTTGTTCTACTTTCTTCTTAAGAGGTTTTTGCTTTGAACATTCACCTCTTTCAGTCGATTGTAAAACAGTTTCTTGAAATTTTTCTTTTAATTTCAAAAATATTTTCTTTTTCTCATTTTCATCATCAGTTTTATCATCACAATCTTTAATTTTGACTTTGTCAAAATTTGTGACATTGTCACTTATTGGAACTTCATTGATCAGTTTTGGACATAAATGATTCAGAAATACCGACGAGGTCACAAACCTTTCAATTTCTTTTCTAATTCATCAATTTTATTTCTAGCACACTCAAATTCACTTTCAAGTTGAGTGATTTTCTCAAGATGAGAATTTATTGCTTTTTCAAGCGAAATGGACCACCAAAGTGATTTTGTGCGAAATGAAAGGCTTATTTCGTGCGAAATAAGAGACCGATTCACACGAAATGACACTTTTGACACGAAATGATCTGATTTCGTGCGAAATAAACGAAATGAAGTACTGTTTCACATGAAATAAGCTATTTCGTATGAAATGCTGCTAATGTCACCTGTTCGATCTGTTTTTGACAAAATTTGTGACATTGTCACTTATTGGAACTTTATTGATCGGTTTTGGACATAAATGATTCAGAAATACCGACGAGGTCACAAACCTTTCAATTTCTTTTCTAATTCATCAATTTTATTTCTAGCACACTCAAATTCACTTTCAAGTTGAGTGATTTTCTCAAGATGAGAATTTATTGCTTTTTCAAGCGAAATGGACCACCAAAGTGATTTCGTGCGAAATGAAAGGCTTATTTCGTGCGAAATAAGAGACCGATTCACACGAAATGACACTTTTGACACGAAATGATCTGATTTCGTGCGAAATAAACGAAATGAAGTACTGTTTCACATGAAATAAGCTATTTCGTACGAAATGCTGCTAATGTCACCTGTTCGATCTGTTTTTGACAAAATTTGTGACGTTGTCACTTATTGGAACTTCATTGATCGGTTTTGGACATAAATGATTCAGAAATACCGACGAGGTCACAAACCTTTCAATTTCTTTTCTAATTCATCAATTTTATTTCTAGCACACTCAAATTCACTTTCAAGTTGAGTGATTTTCTCAAGATGAGAATTTATTGCTTTTTCATTTTCAATTATATTCTTTTCAAGAACAAATTTTTCATCTTCTAAAATTTTTATTTGACTTTGAAATTTTGTTTCTTTTTCTTTTAAATTTTTGTTTTCCAATTTTATCCAAAAATCTTCATTTTCTAAAGATTTTATTTTGTTTGCAAAATCTTTTTCTTTTTCTTTCAAAATTTTGTTTTCTAATGTCAAACTCTCCACATCCTTCAAGAGTTTGACATTATCTGATATAGATTTATCACACTTTGAGCATACAACTTCAGACATCTTTTTAACCTCAACTTTCTTCTCAGTCTTAAAAGCTGGAATATCTTTAACTTGTTCTTTTACCACAAAAACTTTTTCTTCAGGTTTGATTTTTGAGTTCACTGGTTCAGAACTTGAAGTTTCATTTGGTGATGCATTTGATTCTTTTACTTCACTATTCTGTGACAACTCAGTTGACTCATCTTGCTTAGATTTTTCTTAGTGACCACTGACAACCTGTTTCTTCTCAGTTTTTACATTTTCTTTAACATTTTCTTCCTTATGATTCTTCTTTTTCTCGACTTGTTTACATTTAAGCTCTTCCAGTTTTCCTGAAAAAAATATATTATACAAATCAGGTGCAAACATTCTTTTATAATATTCAAGTTTTTCAATTTCTTCACTGTCATCATCACTCTCTTCATCTGATGAGTGATAAAAAACTGGAGCTTTTTCTGAAACAACTTCTGAAACCTTTTCTTTTGAAACTAGTTCTTTTGAAACTAGTTCTTCTTTGATCTTTAAAGGAATCTCTTCTTGAGATACATAGTAATAAAACGCTATATCCTCTTCAGAATCCATATTTCAATTTCGAAAATCCACAAATTCACAATATTCAAACGAAATGAATTGGTGCGAAATGAGCCCTTTAAGCGAAATGATCTGCTTCTTCAATTCGTGTGAAATGCAACTCCTAGAATGAATTCGTACGAAATGAAATTCTTCTTTCACACGAAATGGACTATTTCGTGCGAAATGAAACAAATTTCAGACGAAATGACAGTTTCGTACGAAATAAACACTTGATTTCGTACGAAATGATGCAATCTCTGATTTCGTACGAAATGAAATGCAGATTCAAGCGAAATGGACCACCAAAGTGATTTCGTGCGAAATGAAAGGCTTATTTCGTGCGAAATAAGAGACCGATTCACACGAAATGACACTTTTGACGTGAAATGATCTGATTTCATGCGAAATAAACGAAATGAAGTACTGTTTCACATGAAATAAGCTATTTCGTACAAAATGCTGCTAATGTCACCTGTTCGATCTGTTTTTGACAAAATTGATCAAGTTCTAGGCCGATTTTAGGTCTGATTCTTTCAAGGATTTGTTAAAACTATGTTTCGCATGTTATATGTGAAAATCGGTCCATTTTAACCGTGAAAACTTGATTAATTTTGAAAAGGTGTAGAAGCCAGAATTTTCAGTGTAATCGAGCTGAATCGGTAAGAACTCTTCCTCCTGAGCTCTGATACCACATGTAGGATCGTTTACACGACAAAACCAGTCGTTCAGAAGAGGTCTCTCCAATACGAAAGGTGGAAACAGACGTATTGGAGTTGAATCAGCTTGATATACACATTAATTGTCTAGTTATTGATCTGAATGTTTTTTACAGTCCAGAGACACTTCGGCAGCACTTCGGCACCCGGAATGAAAAGTTATAAATGAGATGGCACAACCTACTATTTATAGACAGCCTGTTCCGCACGAAACAACACATGCGAAATGAACAGGATCATTTCATACGAAATGATAAAGTCATTTCGTGCGAAATAGCCTCCAAACACATTTTTGACATTTTTCTCGTATATCGTGCCCTAATCTATCTATTCACATACAAGACTCGAATGAAGACAAAGTCGACAGACGTATGCACCAGCACCTTGTAACCTAGTTTAAATAACAATGCACATGAAACTAGGTAAGTAACTTAATACAACATTTACGATAAGCTCACGAGATTAAAACCCTCACGACGAATGACAAAGTATAGCCCTAATTTGGGCAGCACTTAAACATCCATCGGATTGGTTTCAATCGATCGGACATTGTATCGTAGCAGTGATCGAGTTAATACCCTGTAATCGTAGCAGCGTTTCCCTACTTAAAACTTCGAATTTGAGTAGTATACTTCATGTTTGAATGAAATTTTCGAGCATAGGTGAATATCCCATGCACAGGCTACTTATAGCAGAAAAATGAGTTTTACGCGACCCGCGTAAAACTTAATAAGGACTTACGCGGCCCGCGAGGGCCACCTAGTCTACGACTAGGGCTACGGTGTCACACCTAGGTCTGCCACGTGTGCGACACGTGGCTTGGAACGCTTATCTGGTCAATTCTGCTTTGACGCGGCCCGTGTAAGCCTAAGCTTACTCTTACGCGGCCCGCGTGAAACCCAAAAATCTTGTTTTCTTGGTTTTTCATGCACATTAGGGTTTCAGGGGTCCGGGTTTTCACTTACGGGTTGATTTGGGACATTTTTACAGGTCCTTACACCTATTCACGCGTAACGATAATGAGTGTTAACGCGTGGACCACCGCAATGGTCCTTTCCGTGTCAAAGGTATAAACACAGTAGTGTCCCCTCTTTGATTGGTCATCTGCTTGGACGAGGGAAAATTGGGGTAACTGTGCAAGACAATTTATTATTACGGGGGCCCACGTAATAACAACTTGTAGTGCATAGAAATGCTAGTGGACTCTGTGGGTCAAGTTAAAGATCAACATCCCTCGAAAAATAATCTATAGGTGTTCACGCCTTCATCTGGTAGAACAATACATAGACCATTGCTTTAGCACTTTATAAAGTAGGAAGCCTGTCTTTGCCTACTTCGTACGAGACGATTGAGAAACGATATTCAAGCAATTAAAGATGGATTACATTTGGAGAAATTCAGTGACATTACATAGACAACCCCCATCTCAGGGAAAATATACTCGTCTTGTAAAGTTATGTAGAAGGGAAACAATAAACCAAGTTGCCAAGCCTATATGAAGACTCAGGAATTATTGCCTCGCTCACACATTGTTGAGTATATATGCATGTGATATTGGGTGATTACACGTTTACATATGGTACTATGTGCCTCGTAGACAAATATGGAATGTTGTCTAACCTACTCCCTACCATTTTGACAGAAGAGAATGTAGCCCAGACGTGACACAAACACCAGTACGTTACCAAGGACAGAAGCCGAGCTTCAAGAACGGATCTCATAGGCAATTGCACGACATGAAGCCCTCCGCTCCAAACACAGCGGTGGCACTTCCGGAAATAACCCTTCAACTGGCTGCACCTATAAACAATTCCTGAACTGCAAGCCATTGAAATTTGATGGCACAGGAGGTGCCGTTGCATTTGTTCGTTGGGCAGAAAAGACTGACTCTATTCTAAGAATGAGCAACTGTTCGCCCCAGCAGAGAGTTACCTTTATCTCAGGGTTATTTTTCGATGGCGCACTCTCCTAGTGGAACCTTTAGGTTTAAACCCTTGGTGCAGATGTTGCTTATGCACTGAGCTGGGACGAGCTCAAGGAAATGATGGAAAAGAAATACTGTTCTAGGGCCGAAATCCAGAAGCTTGAGGTGGAGTTCTGGAATTTGAAAATGGACAGGCCGAAGATTCCTGAATATGTCCAGCGAATTCATGACTTGTCTAGGGTCGTCCCCTACTTAGTCAAGCCGGAATTCAAGAGGGTTGAGCGATTCATTTGGGAACTTGCACCTCAAATTAGGAGCATGGTTACTACCTCAAAGCCCTCAACCATCGCAGAGGCTATCGATTTTAGTGTCACTCTTACTGAAGAAGCTCTACGTATGGGAAAATTTTTGGAATCTGAGGATAACAAGAAAGAGACACATGTGGAGTCTTCGGGCAACAAGAAAAGGAAGTCTTCAAACCTAAAGATGGGCACCCAAGTCAGCTATGGAAACTCTAAAGCAAACAAAAGAAAGGAAGAGAACTCGCCGCGTGGCAGGAAAGCTGACGGAGCCAATAATAAGGCTGGTGGTAAAGTTTACTTGGGGACTAAGCCGAGGTGCGAGGAATGCAATTTTTACCATGAAGGTCAATGTCTGAGGCCTAAGTGTGGAAAGTGTGGAAAGGAAAGGCACAGCAAGGATGCCTGTTGGGCGAAGGATCTAGACGGAAGAGGTAATGGTAGAGTACCAGGTTGCTACAGATGTGGTGAAGCAGGGCACTTTAAGAAAGATTGCCCTAGGAAGAACCAAGCAAGGAAGGGTCTTCACGATCGGAGCTCGTGAGGTGCGCCAGAATTCAGATGCGGTTACGGGTACGTTCCCCCATTAACCAACCTTATGCATCTATTTTGATTAATACTGGCACCAACTTTAACCTTGCATGCTTAGAACTTAAGAAACTGCTTGGCCTAGTTTCGAGTAAAATAGACGTCTCGTGTTCTTTAGAAATGGGCATATAAAAGGCTAGTTTAAGCAAGCGAAGCAATTAAGGATTATATTTTGGGGATTCAGAAGGCCGGAACCTTTTGTTACCTGCAATAGGTGCAAGGGTGCTAGACCCCACAAGGCAGCGGATCTGCGACATCTCTCATTGGTCGAAGAGACACAGAAACGCCTCCGAGTAGACTGCAGAGCCTGAGAACATCCTCGTGACGGAAGAAGTTCCAGTAGCCTTTTCTGAAGACTTGCCAGGAATACCTCCACAGCGCCAAGAGGAGTTTAGGATAAATCTCGTGCCAGGAGCGGCACCAGTGCCGAATGACGCCTTACCGACTAGCTTCGTTCGCGAAGCATGAGCCTCTGATATAATTGCAAGAGCTGCTAGACAGAGGAAATTAAGGACATGACACCCTTAGTTAAAGAGACAAATAGAAAGTTGACAGTTTCCACTTTGCATAAATTCCAGAGAATTGGATATCAAGGATTGGTATCCTTTGCCAAGGACTGATGACAAGAACGAGCCAATTGTAAGGTTCCAGTTGCTACTCGAAGATCGACTTGAGGTCAGGATGTCCTCAACTATGAATACAAGAAGGCAATATCCCTAAGACGACCTTTATCTTGCGACTATTAGAGAAAGAACAGTTATGTGCTATGATGACGAAAAGCGGATTTCGAATTCGCGAAGTGAGAACTTTAAGATACATGGTGGATAAGAACGAGATTCATGCCAACCCTTCAATCAAGAGCTAAGGAGTCAGAGTTGCAATTATGTAACGCTTCTCGACAAAATCTCGATTGCACATCGATGCAACGAGACCACAACATTGCATATGCGGCACATTGATTAAGGAATCATAAGAAGAAACCTTGATCTAGATACAGTAATTGCGCGCCGCAAATTTGACGTCATTACCTGAAAGAAAACGCTGCATGATCTTTACTGATCACAAGGGTTGCAGCACACCGTTGATCGTAAGAACTTAAATATTAACGAAGATGGACCGAGCTACTGAACAATGCAGACTGTATGGACACGTTACGTGCTTGTGTAATAAAATTTGATGAAAAGTTGGAACACTCACTTGCCTTTAGTGGAGTTTTCCTACAACAGTATTTATCACACCACTGTTTAAATTGCTTCGAGTGAAGCTTTAGTTGGAACATAATAAGTCAATCCCCGTTGTGTTAAACAGAGACCGGAGATAAACAACCTACTGGCCCGAGTTGGTTCAGGAAAGATTAGAAGCAAGATTGTTCAGATATGTGATCATATCAAGACAGCCCGCAGAATACAGAAAGATTGTGCCGGCGAGCGGCAAAAATCGTAGGAATTTGAGATACGAAATATGGCTTCAATAGGAGCCTCGCCTTGAGAAGGCGTGGTGTGATTTGGAAAACGTAAAGGTTGGACCCCCGGTGTAGGGATTGGAACCATTGCTCACAAGATGAAACTTCCAGAAAAAGAACAGTAGTAATCGCGACACATTCCATGTGTCTAGTCTTTAGAGGACTCTGACTCAAGGAACAGTCGTTGTTCCCACAAATAAAATTCACGTCAATGACAAACGACAAAATTACTATAGAACCTGTTAAGGTTGCGGACCAAGAGTCCACAAAATACAGAAAAGACGTCATTGAATTATTTGAGTACGATAGAATTCATATCATAACCCAGAGTTACATGGGAACATGAAGACAAATCTTGAACCTAAGTGACCACATTTGATTTACAACTCCCCTGCGACCGATGGCATCGCTTGAATTTCAGGACGAAATTCTTTTAACGGGGGGAGACTGTGACAACTGTCACTTTTTCATACATTCCGTACACTAATGGAACAGTAATTTGTGCTTTAATAACTGTGCATGATCTAGTTTACAAGACAAATGAATTTCCGATTACTGTTATATACATACAATGGCATTTCATGTTTCAAGACTTTTATCGTTGCTACATGCAACACGATATAGCTCTAATAATGTATAGAACAGAATTGGCACCACTATCAGACAAACTAAAATGCTGACGATGTTCTATACATAGACAGACAATATTTTAAGGCCCAGTATGAGCCAGAGACGAAGTATTACACTAGTATAGTGTGTAGGGGAGTAAGGACCACAAAACTGCTTTTCTAGGTGATAGTTTAAGTGCTGGGAAGTGCCTAAAACTCACCCAAAGTGCAGAATTCTACATAATTCAACAAAATTCAGCTTTTTAACAAGCTAGTAACGTGCAAAAATATGGCAAAATGGTCCTGAATGCTTTCCTAAGTGTCAGGAATTAAAAGTGTCACAAAAAGGTACTTAAAGGACACTAAACGGAATAGCTTGACACTTTAACGAATCGGTATCTAACCGAACAACCGGACATTACCCGGAACACCAAAATATTACTAAAAGCATTGTTTTATTATTTTTGAGCTAGTTATGATCCCCGAACACTCTAACATACTATATAGTGCATGAAACACTTAAACACTAGACTTTACACTTAACTCCCTAACTAATTACCTACCTTTACCATTTAAACTTACATCTAACCCCCCCCCCCCATGTTGTAATCGGCCACAAGGTATGGCCCACCATAATCTTCATGAGATTTCCCTAAATCTCTATTGATCTTGCTTAGATTTGTGAAAGATATTGTTTGTACTATTTGGAACACATAAACCAATGGATAAAAGGGATTAGGGATCATAAATGGACCAAGAGTTCACTCCATCTTCAACACCTCAACCCTCCATCCTTCCTCCACTACCTACGGCCACCATACACCACCACACTACCACCATTTTTCAATCATTCCCATGCATTATAAGGTGAACATATGGTGTAAGAAGCTTAGTTAAGAAGCCTTGAAGCATTGGAACTTGAAGGACCACTCCATAGAGCTTTTATCCACCTAGTTTAGCATCTTCATCATCTTTGATTCTTCCCTAAACATAGTGCTAGTAGTAAGCCCCTTTAACCATGTTTTTACTTCTTATTTTGATGGTTAAAAGAATATGTAAAAGGTTAAACATGAAGATCATGAAGAAACAAGAAGATGAACCTTAACATGAAGCTAAATAACATAAGAAACTAAGTTGTTTTAGTGTACATGTGAATCTTGGTTGTTGATTTCTTGTATTTATGATGTTGATCATCATAAGAAGCTTGCTAGATTGTGATTAAACACATGATCTAGCAAGTATGAGGATGACTCATGAGAAAATCATAATGATCATCCTTTATGTTAAACATGAACTTGAAAATAAACTTGTTTTAGTGTATAATGATTTGTGATACATGTTATAAGTCTTGAAAATAAAGGATTTCAAAGATAATATTTTCAAGAGAACAAAGTTATTTACAAGATTTACAAGATCATGCTTTTTAAAGAAACTAATCATATTTTTAGTGGTAAATCAAGTATAGGAACATGTTATTAACAAGAGAAACACAAAGGAATTGTTTTTGGAAAAATCATCTTGTAAGTTGTAAAGGACTAGATCTATCAACAATGTGATTATTAAACAAATAACCATGTTTTAGAGGGTAACTTAACCTACTAAATAACATGCTAAGTTACTAAACTTTCTACGAAAATTCAAGTTCATGTCAAAGTGTAAATTGCATATTTAAAACATATGGTAAGTCTTGTTAATTGGTTGTGATGATTTTAAAAAGAAAATGATATGCTTTGATAGCATGGACACCTCCATTTTTAGGGGAAACTATGGCAAAATTTTCTAAAAATACAAACGCTTAGAAAAATATTTTCTAACAAGTATTTACAAGTGTGTTTTAACTTTGGTTTTCCCATATAAACTTTGCCATAAATTTTGTTACAAAAAATACAAATATTGGAGGTTGGTTTTTGCAAATAAAAATGGATAAATATATATTTAGAATATATATTTTATACTAAAGACACTTGTGTGAATATTTGTATACTTTGTGGGATAGTTATATTATTTTAGGGTAAAATAATATAACTTACAAATACCAAGAATGTACAAATCCAAATTAATACCAAAAATCACAAGGAATAAATGTATAAGTTACACACTTGATATTGTAAAACCGAACGCAAAAACCTAACTTACAAAATATTCCGGAAAGTACTCTTATAAATATATTTTTGGTAAATATTATTTTGGATACAAGGAATGAAAATATGATTTTCATTATTATTACAAAGTATATCATATTTTCGACAAGGAGAAAATATATTATTTTTGGAAGTAAGAAATATATTTTCTTAGAATATTTAGAAGATATATGATTTTTTGTGAGAAAAATATATATTTTCTTGAAATACATTATTTTTGGGACAAAACAAGTTTAAATATATTTTCTGAACCAAGACTTGAAAATATATTATTTTGGAAACTACAAATACAAGAATACAAATACACATGTCTGAAATACTCCCATCCTTGGGAAGGAAACACAAAAATAAATACTAGAGAAGTATTATAACTTTGGATAATGTTAAAGACATACAGGAAACGTAACTCAAAACATGAATACCAAGGCAAGGCAAGGCACGGCCCGCTCGTCTAATAGACCCTAGCACATTGTAGGTAGTCGTGTTTGCTGATGAGATTTGAGTTACGAGTACTGAAGACGCAAAACAGTGAGTTCATGCTCCCCCTTTTCTCTTAACTGTTTTTGGTTTTATAACTCTCGGGGGTGAAATGCCTATGAAATACTAGATCATGTGAGCATAGACTTAATAATGAAATGCCATTAATACTTAGTTAGGGACGAAGGTTAGATCTAACGGGTACGGCCGAGCCCCATTCATGATCCTCATGTGATCACTTGAGTGCTTCGGTGTCCCAGTCGAGGGAAATCGACATAGTCGAGGGAAATCGACTAGTCAAGGTAAATTGACATAGTCGAAGGGAAACTCGACATAGTCGAAGGGAAATTCGACATAGTCGAGGGAAATCGACAAGGGTATAAGTCCACTCATTACGAGTGCTCCCTATGTCCTCACATGCCTTAATATCCTTGTAGAACATTTATGTTCATACCCGCTTTTCATACCTGTTTTCAAAGGAGTCTCTCAAAGTTTTACAAGACTACAAGTACTTACACAAAACGCATGAACTCGCTCAACTTTTGTTGATGTTTTAAAAAATTACATGTATTTCAGGTAACAGGATGGATCTTGGGCGCAAGTGTTGTTTCTAGAAGTAGACTTCAAGTTTAGATGTCATCCACTTTTGTTGGTTTGTAACATAGTCGAAGGTTGTGTTTTAAAACTTAAATAACCAGTGTTTGTAGTACTCAAATTTTATGAATTGATGAATATCGTTTTAATCATGTAGTTGTTTATTATGGTTGAATGCAATGATATTAAACCAGTCACACATCATACGCTTCCGCAAAAGTCAGGGTGTGACAAAATACATCGTATATTCCTGCCATTTCCTCTGGCAGTTGTAGCTGATAGGCTACAGGTTCTATTCTTCTAATAATCTTAAAAGGTCCAACATACCTGGGGCTTAGCTTTCCCCTTTTGATGAATCTTACCACTCCTTTCCAAGGAGAGACTTTTAATAATACCTTGTCTCCTACTTGAAATTCCAATGATTTCCGCCTGTTGTCTGCATAACTCTTTTGTCTATCACGTGCTGCTTTTAGTCGTTCCTTGACTTGAATGATCTTGTCGGTTGTTTCTTTCACTATCTCAGGTCCAGATAGTTGCTTTTCCCCAATTTCTGCCCAACAGACTGGGGTTCGGCACTTTCGTCCATAAAGTGCTTCGAATGGTGCAGCATTGATACTGGTGTGATAAATGTTATTATAAGAAATATTAGTGGTAAGTGGTCGTCCCAGTTACCTCCGAAATCAATTACACAAGCTCTAAGCATGTCCTCCATTGTCTGAATCGTCCTTTCGCTTTGTCCGTCTGTTTGAGGATGATAAGCTGTGCTTAGATTTAGCTTGGTTCCCATCGCTTTTTGGAAACTTGTCCAAAAATGAGAGGTAAAACGGCTATCCCTATCAGAAATAATTGATAAAGGAATTCCATGTAATGAAACTATTTCATTTACATATAATTTAGCTAACTATTCCATACTGAAAGTTTCCTTCACCGGTAGGAAATGAGCTGATTTAGTTAGCCTATCTACAATCACCCAGATTGTATCATTACCTTTCCTTGTTTTGGGTAATTTGGTAACAAAATCCATTGTTATAAATTCCCATTTCCACACTGACATTTCTAACTGCTGCAGCAAACCTGAGGGTTTCTGATGTTTAGCTTTGACTTGTGAACAGGTTAAACATTTGGAAACATAAGCAGCTATATCTTTTTCATTCCTATCCACCAAAATTCTTTCTTAAATCTTGATACATTTTATCATTTCCTGGATGCATCGTATATTTAGACTTATGGGCTTCTTCTAATATACGTTGACGTAGGTTTCCTAATTTAGGTATCCACATTCTCTTCTTATGGAATCTCCAAATTCCATCTGTTCCTTGTTCTAATTCCTTAATTATTCCTTTTAACTTTTCAGTATCTTCCTTGATTACTGATTCTGCTTTTCTAATCTGTTCATTTAAATCTACTTGTAGATTTAATTTAAGAGAACGTACCCTTTTTGGCTTTTCATGATACTTTCGGCTTAAAGCATCAGCCACTACATTGGCTTTTCCTGCATGGTACTGGATATTGAAATCATAATCACTAAGAATTTCCATCCAGCGTCTCTGTCTCATATTCAGCTCTTTTTGCCTGAAGACATACCTTAAACTCTTGTGATCAGTGAAAATAGTAAACTGACTACCATAAAGGTAATGTCTCCAAATCTTAAGGGCAAAATTATAGCTCCTAATTCCAAATCATGGGTTGAATAATTCTCTTCATGATTCTTAAGTTGTCTAGATGCGTAAGCTATAACCTTTTGACGTTGCATCAATACACATCCATAACCTAACTGAGAAGCGTCACAATAGACTACAAAGTCCTCAATTCCTTCTGGTAACGCTAGTATGGGTGCGTGGGTTAATGTTTGCTTAAGAATTTTAAAGGCTTCTTCTTGTTTTGATCCCCATTCAAACTTAACAGATTTACAGGTTAACTTAGTTAAGGGAATGGCTATTCTAGAAAAGTCTCGAATAAATCTCCTATAATAACCGGCCAATGCTAAGAAACTTCTAACCTCGGTTGGTGACTCGGGGGTTTTCCATTTGGTAATCGCTGCAATCTTGGTGGGGTCCACATGAATTCCTTCATGATCAACTAAATATCCAAGAAACTGTACCTGTTCTAACCAAAACTCGCACTTCGAAAACTTAGCATATAGCTTTTCCTTCCTTAATAAACTTAGAAGTGCGTGTAAATGCTTTACTTGATCCTCTTTACTCTTAGAGTAAATAAGAATATCATCTATAAAGACAATTATGAATTTATCCAAATATGGCTTACATATTCGGTTCATCATGTCCATAAATGCGGCTGGGGCATTGGTTAAACCAAATGGCATGACAGTAAATTCATAATGGCCATACCTTGTTCTGAATGCGGCCTTAGGAATATCCTCTTCCTGCACTTTTAATTGATGATATCCTGATCTTAAATCGATTTTTGAGAAAAATCGAGCTCCTTGCAGTTGATCGAACAGATCATCGATTCTTGGTAATGGATACCGATTTTTAATCATGACCTTGTTCAATTCACGGTAGCCAATGCACATACGCATCGATCCATCCTTCTTTTTAACGAATAAAGTCGGTGTTCCCCATGGCGATGAGCTTGGCTGTATGAATCCTTTCTCCAACAATTCGTCTAACTGTTTCTTCAGTTCCTGCATTTATGCGGGTGCCAATCGGTAGGGTGCTTTGGCGATCGGTGCTGTCCCTAATAGTAGGTGAATCCTGAATTCAACTTCCCTGTCCGGCGGTAGTCCTGGCAATTCTTCTGGAAAAACATCTGAAAACTGGGATACTACTGGAATATCCTTTAGTTCTTTTCCTTTAGTGTTAGTGATTATAGAAATCAAATACACTAAAGATCCTTTTCTTATATAACTTGTTGTTTTCATTACAGAGATGAATTTTGTGGATCTAGATGGCTTATCTCCTTTGATTGTGATCTTTTCACCCTTTGGTGAATCTATTTGAATTGTCTTTTGATCACATAAAATACTGGCTTTGTTGGCTATTAACCAATCCACTCCTAATACAACATCAAATCCTGCCAGATTCATTGGGTAAAGGTTTGCCATAAACTTTTGATTTAAAAACTCTATTCTTGCTCCCTGCAAGATTTCAGAAATCCTAACGGTTTCTCCATTTGCTGTCTCTACTAGACATTCTTGTGGGAGTTTAGTTAATGATTGATTTAGAAGTTTGCAAAATGAAGTATTAATAAAACTTTGGTTCGCACCAGAGTCAAATAATACTTTAGCAAAAATATCATTAACTAAAAACGTACCGGCTATCACGCCTGGAATCATTTTGGCTTCATCTGCATTCAGAACAAATGCTCTAGCATTTTTGGTGTTCTTGTTGTTCGTAGCTGGAACTAGTTTTGGACAGTTTGGCTTGATATGACCTTGTTCTCCGCAGTTGTAGCATATCCTGTTGTTGGCTTTCTTCCTGCAATCTTCTTCCTTGTGTCCTGATATTTTACAGAAATTGCAATATGTGGAGTATCTTCCAGAATGCTTCCTTTTGCAATACTTGCAATAAGTTGCAGATGTAGAACCTGCATTTTTCCCACGGTTGGAATTTCTAGAACGGAATTCCTGGGTAAGTCTCTGAGCTAGGTTTCTCCTTCGGTCTTCTTCTCGTGTACGCACTAACTCATCTGTCAAGGTATTTGCTAGTTCTACAGCTTCTTCTATGGTTTGAGGTCTAGCTGCCTTGACTACATGCCTAATTTCCCCGATTAATCCCCAGATGTAACCGGGGATTAATACTGGTTCAGGTGATGCAAGGGTTGGTACTATTCTAGCATATTCAAAGAATAATGTAGTGTATCCCTTACTATCCACCCCTGTCATCCTAAGGTTCAGGAATTTATTCGCTATCTGTTCTTTTTCATTGGGAGGGCAGAATTTCCTTTCTACCATGTTTTTAAATTCATCCCATTCCATATTGTATACCCTATCACTTCCCCTTAACTGAAGGATAGTGTTCCACCATTCTAAGGCTGAGTTCTTAAACAAATTAGAAGCAAACATTATCTCGTCTTCTTCCGCACACTTGCTTATTTTTAAAACAGCCTCAGTCTTTTCTATCCAGCGCATAGTTGCAATGGGTCCTTCATTGCCCGATAATTCTATTGGTTTGCTGGACCAGAATTCTTTGTAAGAACAACCATAAGGCATGGTTCTTCTTCTTTTGGGAATGGGCACTTGAAGTACAGGTCCATTGTTTACGTTGTGTTCAGGTTCAGTTGGTCGCTTACTGCTATGTTTACTTTTATTATCAGCTTCCTTAACAGTTTGAATAATAAATGGCATTGCGTCTATTATTCCTTGTGCCACTATGTGTTGGATAGCACTATTATCCACTTGGTTTCCATGGTTGTTGTTTGGATTCTCATTAATCGGGTTATTGTCGTTCTGGATATTGTCATTCTGGTTTTCCTGGTTCACTTCGTTGTCCATCTGAATTTTAGACATTTAC
Organism: Helianthus annuus; assembly: GCF_002127325.2. Classification (NCBI taxonomy): domain Eukaryota; kingdom Viridiplantae; phylum Streptophyta; class Magnoliopsida; order Asterales; family Asteraceae; genus Helianthus; species Helianthus annuus. The sequence goes on from NC_035442.2 coordinate 95,895,017, forward strand.
CATATATTAATATCACAAAATAATATTTAATGCAACAAATCTCATAACACGCAGGTTGATCAAAAACGTCGAGCATTGCGACTTTACTTTTTCTATTAATATAATATGCATCTACTACAAACCAACATTGGAAGTTAAAATTACAATACCAACTGAAATAAAATCACACTAATAGAAGTAGGCATCCGTAGGTTTTTTTTTCAAACACACATATTATATATTATTATATTATATTATTATTATTACTACCATCTCCACCATCATTTCTACGGATATGGATTCATCCAAAAATCCATATTGCGCTCGTCGTACTTCCAGACGAGTCGCTCTCCCACTGGTCTCATCCTTTCACTGTTCTCTAAAATTTCCTCACCAAATGTCCTAAGTTCTTGTACATTTTCTGCACGCATTGGGGGTGCAGGTTCTAGGACTGGGTTCGGAATCTGGGGTGCGGGTTCCTGGTATGGGGGTGTAGGTGCCTGAAATGGGTAAGGATTCTCTAAAATCTCCCTAATGTATACATCGTTATCGTAATAGGGATCTAGAGGGTCCAACCCTGGGTGGGTTCCTAGATTCGGCATGGGCATGTCTTCGTGTATCGGGTAACGTTGCACATAGTCCCTATTGTCGTCCCACCATGGGTCGTAATTTGGATCTAAGGAATTAGGTGCTGGTACCCTAGGTATCTCTTTCGGGTTAAAATCATGCATTTCTACTTGATTTTCAGGGTTCTCTATTTCCATTAGTTGGTCGGGAAATGGTGGTTGTGGTTGGGGTGCTAGCATTTGTTCTAGGTTAGGGTCAGCTGTAGTGGTTGCTAAGATATGGAAATTAGCTAAACCCCTATTAATCATGTCTTGGGCATGGGCATCGGTTTCTCTTTTGGCTGCTGCTAGTACTCTCTTTTCTTGCAACTTTTTCATACGCTGCCTACGCTCATGTGCTCCCCTACTGAACCATCATCTCTTTTTCTGAGGGAATGGCTCTTCAGACTGAGCCTTAAATACGAATATTCCTTCTTCAGTATCAGCAGAGTACCCTGAGAGGGCAGGCTGTGAAGAGGCACCTTCGCTTCTAGGCGAACCAGACAACTGACGATACGCGTCAGATGGTCCTTAGTCGCTCATACTGTAAACTAACAAATAGTCAAATAACACATATTAATAAAATACAATTATGCACGTAGTTCCGTAATTTATTTCCTAACAATTTAAATAACTTTTGGTGTCAGCAGAACACTTCTGTGGCTGAATCAGTGGCTTAGCTCTGATACCACCTTCTATCACAACCCCCGCCCCCTATCTGTCCCGGGAACGGGCGGCCGCGAACAACAGAATTGGTGGTATCGGTGTTTATTAATTTGGCTGCGAAAATTACATCAGGACCGTAGTTAGGAAATATTTCATCAGAGTAAACACCATATTTCATATAAATAAACATATTGGGATAAAACCCACGTTTTTATTACAAACTGATTTATAGGGATAAATCCCATTTTATTGAATTAAACGCCTTCTTTTATTTAGGTAGCTTTTATAGCCACTTTTCCAAGCTTTCAGTGCTGTCTAGCTGGCTTCTAATTGGCTTTCACATTGTGTTACCTGAAACATGTTTAAAAACATTTTGTCAATGGGAAATATTGGTGAGTGAATCCCAGTTCAATCAAGAAAAGTTTTAGTAATTTAAATAGTATTGAGAGAGATTACAATGTTTACATCTACCCAATTCCTCATTCAGTACTGTCAATCCTGACTGGTGGGTCATATTACACATTGGCTAACTCTTTGTCCAATGGTAACGTGTCTCACATTTTGTATACAAAACCCCAACATACCGGCAGTAATCGTAGAATTACAAAGACTCAATCAGTGCTAAATTGCATTGTAAAATGGTTAAGGTTTTGTAAAACCTGTTTACAAAAAGGAGATTACTCACATTTGTAGGATCGTTTTCAGACCCGAACGAGTCGATCAGAAGAGTAATTCACCAATACAAAAGGCGGAAACAAGTGTATTAGTGTTATTTCAGTTGTATTCACTTTAAAACTATCTTGTATATTGATTATGGAACAATTACAATTCAGAAGACACCTCGACAGAGCTTCGCCGTCGAAAAACTCACTGCTAATTCCGCTCCAAATGACACACAACATCAGGTATTTATAGTAAACCTGATTCCGCTTGAAACAGCTTCAAGCGAAATCTAATTCCGTTCCAACCACATTCAAGCGGAATCATCATGTAAGCTTCGAGCGGAATATAAAGCATCTGATTTCGCTTGAAATGACCTAGTGTCATTTCAAGCGGAATTACATCAAATTCACATTTTCTTGATTTCCGAGCCCTAATCTATCTGTTTCTATACAAGACTCGATACAAGACGAAGTCGACAGATGGATGCACCAACAAACTCCCCCTCGGATGTTGACGGAGTCTTCATTGTCGAGTCTTCGGTTGTCAAACCTTCAGTCTTTATCAGTCTGCTCGCTCTCTTTTCAAAGATCTTCCATTGTAAGCATCCTCACTCAATCTCTATCTTCAGAATCTTGATCTGGCTTTCTACATTTTTACACTCCCTCTCTATCTTCAGACTCCCCCTCTCAATCTGCTCGGATCGTAGTCTGGAAATCACTATCTTCAGATATTGGAACCTGTCATTTCCTGCACAAACTCTACCAAACACATAAGTTTCTCAATGTTTAAAGATTTAAAATTAGAAACCATTAGCAGGAAACATTCAAAATGATTTATTCTCTGAAAACCACTTGAAAAATACAATCGTTTTTCTCACATTCTTTATCCAAACCTGTTCATCAAGTTTAGCACTTGGAATTTTGAAAATCAGCTTTTTAACATCAGATGCCGAAAATCTTTTTGGATTTTTCAAAAAATTTTATGCTAAAACACTCCGAAAATCTTTTTGGATTTTTGAATGAATATAAATGCAGTAAAGAAATATTTACAAACAATATTTTTTTTGTGAGTTTGAGCAAGATGATCATATCAGTTTTTGAGACAACTCACTAACACCGTTAAGCTTTAGACATTTTAAGTTCTAAACAATTTACCTAGATTGTCAGTATACTGGTCCTCTTAAATTTTCACACAAAGTTCAATTAATTCGAGATACGAAATTAATGTCTTAAGAACTTAAACTTATTCGCGTGTCCCACCACTTGAATATACTCCCGTATCCAGATCCCAATATTCAGTCTTACAGGTGAGTATACCTAGATGATATCTGTAAGGGTTAGATGCGAAACTGTGAGAGCTCAGGTCAGAACTTCCGTTCAGCAGAGAGATGACGGTTCGACTTTAGGTATGTCCCCTTTAGAGGATCTTTTCTTCAACAGCATATGATTTAGCATTTTGCAATGTTTTATCATTTTTATGCTGAGGGCGGCGCTTATATTTCAAGCAATGCAGTAAGTATTATGCGGGGACTAGGTCAGAACTTCCGTTCAGCAGAAGTCCCGGGATAATACCCCAGATATCACTGAGTATAAAGACCTAGTATTTCAGAAAGAGGGACCTTTCAAACAAGATTTCGGGGGTTACCCATATATCCAAAAATGTTCCCCACGATATAAGCAAGTTTAAAAGTAAAGTATATATCTCGAAAACAATTTACTAAATGTGTAAAACCTACTGACACATCCATAGCGAGATCGTTTATCACATTTAAACATTCCATATCTTTAGCGTGTTGTGATAGTCTACTGATGTACTATCCTTTCCTCTTTTTCACAACAAAACTCATTTTTAAATTTTTCGATGTTTTTGGCTTTTTCAAATTTTCTAATGTTTTTGGATTTTCTGAAATTCTTACTCCCCCTAAAATTCAAAAACATTTAAAGAAATTGAAAACAAACTGTATAAGAATGTGACAAACTGATGTATCAAGCTTCAAATCATCATCCACTTGGCATAAACAATCAGAACTCCCCCATACAACAAACTATTTTCCCATTATGATTTTAAAACACTTAAGTTTGTCTTAATCAAAATGGTTTTTCCAGAAAATTAGTTTTGTTGATTTTACCATTTGTAGGAAATGGGGTAAGATCATCACATTGTTTCTTTCCTCTTTATAATGATAGTTAAATCAAGTTCAACTTAAAGACCTTGATTAACCACTTGTAAGATCAAAAACCAATCACTTGTAAAAATGCTTTTCAACCAATTACCACTTGTTGGTTGAATTCTCAAGATGCCGATTCCTACTCCACACTTACCAACCTGGGAGTTCCGGCAATTCCAGCAGTATGACTTGCCAAAACTTAAAAATTTTCAAAAATATTTTCTAATAATGATGCCGATTCATGCTCCGCGATTACCAACTTGGGAGCTCCGGCTAGTCAGGTTTTTACTCTTTGAAAATATTGACACCCAGGCCTGACCATCCTTGGGTGTAACTACTTCTTCTCCATCGACACTTTCAACTGACTTGTGAACACTCTTTTTGGAGGCATAAAATTCTTTCACTCCTTTGGCCTTACCCTCGACCATTTTTCCAAAAATGTGTTTCACATTTCCATTGAAAGTTTTATCAACATCAAAATTATTCTTCTCAGAATAAAATTGATTTGAAATTTCAACTTTTCCAACTTTCTTTTTAAAATTTCCAGCACTTAGCGGTGGAAAGTTTTCATCATTCACAGTTGGAACCAATTTCTCAACTTTTTCCTCAACACATGGCTCCTCTGATTTTGTGGAATCAGATTCATCTCCAAAACTTTCTTTTGATTGCCTAACAACACATTTTTGGTTGTTAAGTTTCTCCTTCTTTTTGAAAACATTTTTCGAACACTCACCAACTTCATAAATTGAATTTTCAAAAACTTTAAGTTTATTCGTTGGTGGTTCGATTTTCTCAACAATCTTTTCTTTCAGTTTTTCAGAAACTTCCTGTTTTGGTTTGAATGTTTTCAGACAATTCCTAGCAATATGACCAGCAGTTTTGCACTGAAAACAGGTTCTTGTTTCAATCTTCTTTTGAACAACACTCTTCTTCATTTCCTCTTACTTCTTGGCAAGGAATTCTTGATTTGTCTGCTTTCTGAATGCTTGCTCTTTCTCAGCCTCTGATGATTTTCCTGAAACAAACACAGTTTTTGGTTTATAAACTTTTTCATTTTTATAATTTTTTGGTTGATTAAAACCAAGACCTTTCTTTTTGAAATTACCACTATGGTTTGGTTTCTTTTGAAAACTATAACCATAATTGTAACCCATTTTCTTGTTTATCCTTTGTTGATCTCTTGAAGTGTATTGTTTAGGTTTTCCAGAAAGATTTAAATCTTTTATTTCAGAAATATTAATTTCTGTGATTTTGAAAACCTTTTTAATCATTTCGATTTTAACACTTCTTATTGGAAAAATCTCATTAGAATATAATTTGTCAGAATCTTTCAAAGTATATGCTACTTTGACCGGTTCGTCATTCAAATTAAATTTTGATAACAAAAACTCCTTATCATAAACTCGTTTGTCCTTTTTGATTGTTGATTTTGATGTGTCGGACTCAAACTTTAACTCGGATTTGGACTCCGTTTTTGATTCCTCTATGTCATCTTTATGCAACACCTGATCGACCACACTTTTTATCAACTCGGACTCATGATCAGTGTCGGATGATGTGAACGTAACATCAATATTTTCTGGCAAATTATCTGACGACCCCGACTCCCACTGTAAGTTTGTTGCCTTTTTGACTCTTTCAGAATTTGGATTTCGAGGAGAATATCCATTTTCAACCGGGGGTGGACATCTATTGTAGACCACACTTGGTTTCTTACCAAAAATCTTTATTTCATCATCTTCTTTTGTTTCGGACTTCTTTTCTTCCGAAATCTTCTCTTCCTCAAACGTCTTCAATCTTTCCACAATTGGGGAAATCCTGTCAACAAAAAAAGTAGAACATGAGTAACTTTTCAATAAATTGTTAACTCTTTCAGTTTCAATTCTTTGTGTTGCCAACTTCAATTCAAGCTCAGCACACTTCTCTGTGTAGTAGTTGACATCGTCAAGCTGTCTCATGTATGCTCCTTTGAGTGTATTCATTGCTACAGTTTGTTCACTACTTGACTCGTTGTACTTATTCATTTCTCTATTCAAGGTATCATATGATTCTTTCAGCCTTTTTATGTTGTGGAGCAACTCATTGTTTTGCTTGATTAGAGAATCGCAATTTAAACACTACTTAGGAACTTTGACTGCATCAGCATTTGTTTTGATTTCAAATTCTGGAACTTCTTTGACTATTCTTACTTGAACTTCTTCTTTAGCCTTTTTCTTTTTCTCGGCTTCAGCTAGTTCCTGTTCTTCTTCTTCTGCATATTTCTTCCATTTCTCTTTTTCAGCGTTTGCAATTTTTCTGTATTTTTCTGCCCAATATTCATCAGAAGCATTAGCAACAAAAGCTTTAGCGTTTAAAATCTCTTTGGCCATGAATTCTTTGTCTGGCCAATAATTGTCCCAACTGAAACCTTCTGGCAATTTTTCATCTTCTTGATATGCCAAACATACTTTATTATCCTTTGGAATGTATTTATCCCAAGTGAATCTACTATCCTTGCCCCGATTAACCAGACATGCTCTCTTTGAATCTTCAATTTCTTTTCTTCCATGTGCAGTTTGTGCCTGTTGTTGTTGATGTGGTTGTTGTGTAACTTGATGATATATCCCTTTTCAATAGTAGTCATTGTTTCCAAAAGGATTTTGAGCTCCACTTGCTTCGCGATTTGTGCACTCCCTCTTGAAATGCCCTTTTTCCCTGCAACGAAAACAAGTAACTTTAGACTTTTCAAATCCTAAAGTTGAAACATTTGCATCGCGAAAATCATCTCTGCCTGTAATTTGTTTAAACTTTTCTGCTCGTCTCAACACGCTAGCCATACACCATTTTATATCCATCAATTCCATCTCCTCAGCATCAATTTGATCGTAATCCTCTTTCATGAGCATTGGATTCCCGATCCTCCCTGCAACTAAACCTCTATAGGATTCAAGCACGGTCACCAACAAAGACATGTGACTTTTAGCAACTTCCTCAGTATAATTCTGATCATTTTCAAGATTTAGCACAATGTTGCATTGAAGAACTTTGCCACTCTTTGTTGTAGAAAAATGTGGATTAAATGTTGGAAATGAAGAAAATCCTGTTTTGCTGCTTGATTCCTGAGATGAACTTTCAGAAGAACCTTTTGCATTAAAAGCAGTTTCAACCTTTGGAGAAAAATTGGTCTTATCACTAACACCACTTTTGAAATACAATCCGATGTCTTGTTCTCCATAATAGTTCTTCATCCTAGCAATCTTTCTTTGCTCCATCTCTTGAGCTTCAAGATGTTTAATAAACTCACCCAGTGTTTACTTTTTATATTCCTTTCTATTATTCTTCAACATCATCAGATACGTTCCCCAAATATCATGTGGTAACGCATCAGCTAGCTTCTCAATCAGCTCATCTGTATCCTTTTTTATGCCTAATTTTGTCATATTTTTCACCAAGTTACAATATCTTTCAATAATCTACTTGGTGTTTTCTGTTTTCAAACCACGGAATAGATCAAATTCTTTCTTCATAAGTGTCATATTGTTCTTGAGCATCTCATCACTTCCCAGAAATTTTGCTTCTAATTCATTCCAAATCGAGTATGCACTTCCATCATGTTGAAGAAGAATCAATATGTCCTCTTTAATCGCTTGCTGTAACAGACTAACCATCAATTTCTCATCTCTATACTTCTTTTTCTCATCAGCACTCATTTCTCTAATTGGCATTATCTGATTATTGTTCTTTGTGGGTCTTTCATATTGAACTTCAGTATCTTACCAAGCATCCTAATGATAAGCAACAACCCAGTTACCAAAACGTTCGGACCAACCATTATAATCATCAATATCCAAAAACTTAGGTGGTTTTTGTGATGTCCCCGTTTCATTTTCAAGCAATGTACTTTAAGTAATATTCTTTGGACCAGCAAAGGCATTATAAAACTCGTTCTCCATGTATTAGTTTTCAAAAGTTCACAATCTGCCAATTTCAAGCGGAATACTCTTTTCAAGCGAAATCAACAACAATACACTTTTAAGCGGAATAAGCACTTTGAAGCGGAATCACAAGGATTGTTCAAGTGGAATCTGCTTTGAAGCGGAATCAGGTTGATTCAAGCGAAATCAGCAGGAATTTTCAAGCGAAATAAGGATTTCAAGCGGAATCTATCTGAAATCTCAAGTGGAATATCGATTTCAAGCGAAATCTCGGTCACTTTTCAAGCGAAATCACGATGACGTCATCATTTTGAACAGAATTTTCAAGCGGAATAACTAAAATGTCAATTTATAGATCGATTTTAATTCTGAAACTTTCTAGGATTTGTTAAAACATGATTACGCGTGTTATGTGAGAATTTGAGCCGATTTTAACCGTGAAAACTTTTTCAATTTGAAAACGAAGGTGTAGAAAACAGAAAATGCAACTGAAATGGTAAGAACTCTTCCTCCTGAGCTCTGATACCACTTGTAGGATCGTTTTCAGACCCGAACGAGTCGATCAGAAGAGTAATTCACCAATACAAAAAGTGGAAACAAGTGTATCAGTGTCATTTCAGTTGTATTCACTTTAAAACTGTCTTGTATATTGATTCTGGAACAATTACAATTCAGAAGACACCTCGACAGAGCTTCGCCGTCGGAAAACTCACTGCTAATTCCGCTCCAAAATGACACACAACATCAGGTATTTATAATAAACCTGATTCCGCTTGAAACAGCTTCAAGCGAAATATAATTCCGCTCCAACCACATTCAAGCGGAATCATCAAGTAAGCTTCGAGCGGAATATAAAGCATCTGATTTCGCTTGAAATGACCTAGTGTCATTTCAAGCGGAATTACATCAAATTCACATTTTCTTGATTTTCGAGCCCTAATCTATCTGTTTCTATACAAGACTCGATACAAGACGATGTCGACAGACGGATGGACCAACAACATTGCTGTCTTAGGTTTTCTGTAACGATTTCCTGAGAATTATCTATGATTTACTCAAATGCACACGTGTTAGTATAATAACCCATTTTAACATTAGTAATACCCTCCCCGAGACAGCATTCCAACGACTACGTCGGGCAGAACCACGACAGCCGTTACGGAACCCTAGATCAATCGGGCAGAGTATCTAATAAGTATCCAGGGGTTATAATACTTACAATGGAGGTTATTTAGGGGGGGGGGAATTATACCCGAGTATAGTGCCTACTATGTGAAAATTGAGAGAATGATCGAAGAATTGAGCGACGTAAACTGAAGGCCCGAGCTCCGGCTTTATAAGGGCTGAAATCGTGTTCCTCGCGGCCCGCATAGAACTTAAGGGTCGTCTTACGCGGCCCGCGTAATAGGGGGTCTACGGCATAGCTGATCCGGGTCACAAGCATAGGTTCAACACGTGTTGCCACGTGTCGACACCGGGTGTCGCCTCGTCTTTGATCGCTCGCGGCCCGCGTAGGCAGCAGCCAAAGGCTACGCGCCCCGCGACAGCCTCAATTTTTTGTTTTTATTTAATTTTTAATGTTAGATCGTATTTTGGGCTTGGTTTTCACATGCGGGATGTATTTTAAGACATATTTGAATATTTTAAAATATTTTAGGGTGTCGGAAAAATATTTCGAGGGTGTCGGTTTACTATAAGGTTTATATATATATATATAGATATATAAATCAATATGGACATTTTTTGAAAAAAAAAAATAGGAGAGGCCCGTCCTCCATCCCTTAGTCCATCTTTAGAGGGATGTCCTTCTTGGATGTTGATATGAAGGGGCATCATCCACTAACCTCCTTCACATCCCGTAATCTAACATAGTTTTACAAAATGCAAGTTTTTTTCTTTCAAAAAGAGGTGTGCAACGTTGATTCCATAGCTTTGTCTTCTACACACACGTACGTTTACCTAATTGCTAAATAAACACATTGGGTTAAATAATGTCTCAAAACTTTAACCACTTTCTACAAAACACATTTACTACACGTACGTGTATGTTTACCTAATTGCTAAATAAACACATTGGGTTAAATCTCTCAAAACTTTAACCACTTTCTACAAAACACATTTACTAGAGCTTAGCATTTAATTTGATAACTTATATATGTTATCTCTAAGTAACTTTTAATTAATATAAGAGATCAAGGACTATGGACTCTATGAGATGTGGAGGGGCTTGAGTTGTGTGCATTGCTTGACACGTGGTAGGTGTGGCTCCACCAGTCCACACCCAAAAATATGGGGTGTAGAAGGGACGTGGCCAGACCGGCGTTTAGGTGCCATGTGGCACCTATTTTTATTTATTTTTTGTTTTTTTATATTAATCATAGAATTTAGTAAAGTAATTTGAAAAACACATTTTATTTAAATTAAATAACTACAATAAAAAAATACATTACATACAAAAATAATCAATTAAATTCATCTTCATTTTCATTGGAGTTGAATCTAGGAAGTGTTAAAACATGCTCTACCAAATCAACTTGAAGTGTTAAAACATTCTCATGGACTATGGCGAAAGCTCGTCAAACCAAACAAATTTATTATTAATAGTTTAAAAAAAGATAAAAGAATTTCATAACCAGAAAGAAAAAATGAGCTCAAGCCATCTGTCTAAGGGGCTGTTTGACAACATCTGAATGGTTAAGTGTTGAACTAGTAAGATGTCTGAACCATTAAGAGCTTAACCAGTAATGGGTCTGAACCATTAAGAGGCAACTATCTTAACCACTCAGACATTTGCTCGCGAAACAAACAGTCTGAACCACTAAGTGCTGAATCAGTAAGAGGTCTTAACCATTAAGAATCCCGTTAAGAGCTAAACAAACAACCCCTAAGTCTAACGTAATGTTATAGTTAAAAAAAAAAAAAAAAAAAAAAAAAAAAAAAAAACCTTTTTTTTAGTTTTCTTTGAGAAAGGACTCCAGCGCAAATGTTCCAAAGTCACAGGGGCTTACAAAGCAAACATAATTATGAGGGGCTAAGACATTATAAATAACGAATAAAGCCACACCACAAAATCATTACTTTCACCTCATAATCGACATACAGGCATGGGAGCTTTGGATCACCTCTCCAACATGTTCGATTGCTCAAGCGGACACCACCATAAACGCAAACAATTGCAGGTATAATATCCTCTCCTAAATCCTGTTCTTCTCCGTTTTCGGATCATATATTTTACACTTGGAAATCATCTTATGATGCTTGTTCGGCTCATATTACAACGATTTGGCCGTAAAAAGGGACAAACAAGCATACAATTGTATGTAGATGTTACAAAACATGAAAGAGGGCGTATTAAAAATTAATTAAGTTTCTACACCGGATGCTGAAATCAGTACATTATCGTGCTGTTTTTGGATCTGAAAATGTTGTACTTAATGGGTTGTACTCGATGACAGTGGCAGTGATACTCAATGGTACCTGGCTTTTGAGAATATCTGCTATAATACAATATATTAATCTGTACCGTACAACTTTTGTAGGTATTTTGGATTCCACTACTAGAAAACAAAATGGTAGCTGAATTTAGATTTGTTTAGGAAATTAATGTAAAATATATAATATAATATATAAATTATAAAAAAAAACACAACCCAAGACCTGACTATAAATTATTGTATTGCATCAGGGGTTTTATATTGGTTTGGTTTGAAGGTTTTTTGCGGTGGAAAACGAAAACTCAAAATGGAATTGAGTTTGTTTTTCGATTTTGACCCAAAAATCCAAATACCCTTTTTTAATGTGTTACCAACTATAAATTCTTGTATTGCATCAGGGTTTTTATTGGTTTAGTTTGAAGGTTTTTGCGGTCGAAAAGGAAAACTCAAAATGGAATTCAGTTCGTTTTTCGATTTTGACCTAAAATCCAAATACCCTTTTTTAATGTGTTACCAACTATAAATTATTGTATTGCATTAGGGGTTTTTATTGGTTTGGTTGGAAGGTTTTTGCGGTCGAAAACGAAAACTCAAAATGGAATTCAGTTCGTTTTTCGATTTTGACCTAAAAATCCAAATAACTATTAATTTTTACTGGATTGAGTTGACAAAATAAGACTGAGCTAAAAATGTAATTGCATAAGCGAAACAACAACTTAAATAACAATTATTTGTTATTTTATTTGAATCAAATTATTTTAGAACTGAAAACGGAAAAAGCCCACTTTGGTTTTGGTTCAAAACCAGATTGAAAATCAAATATGTATTTCAATTCAGTTTAACATGATTTTGATTCGGTTCGACTTTTAGATTAACCGGTTTCAAACCGAATATTGCACCCTGCTGATTTATAAACCCAAGTAGTTGGGTCAAAAACATACCAAAAGCATCTAATTTTAATACATTAAAATCTTTAGTAATATTTAAGATAGCGATAATATAGAAAGGATCTGTAATGTTTTAAATGTCTATAATTTGACGACTTCTCATATTATAACAAAGATGAATGTATTTAACGTCATTTTATTAAATTTTGACTTGTTAAGAACAATTATACGTTTATTGTTGATATAATTTTTTTTTTTTTTTTTGTGATAAAGGAATACGCTAGGTTTTAATTAGAGTAAATTACGATTTTGGCCCCCATGGTTATATCACTTTTACCCTTTTAGCCAAATTTTTTTTTTAACATCTGAGTCCTTAACGTTTTTTTTTTCTAACCCTTTTGACCCTTAATGACTTTTTTCTAACCATTTTGGCCCCTAACATTTAATGGATGGGTTAGTGTTAGGGGCAAAAATGGTTGAAAAAAAAGACGTCAGATGTTAAAAAAAATTAAGCTAAAAGGGTAAAAGTGATATAATCATAAGGGCTAAGATCATAATTTACTCTTTTAATTATATGAACAATATATGAAAATGATTGTATTTATTGAGGAGTGATGACACAAATGAGGACAGTAGTGCTTTCACCTTTCAATCACCAACAACCAAGATATTTTAGATATGTAGTGGGCCCACAAATTCAACAACTTATAGGTTATAACTCATATGGGTGGGTTCCACCATATTGACAAAAATCAATTTTCTAACTTTGTGTTTCTATTAAAATCTATGAAACTAAATAGACGGTGGAGATCAAAGTAAAGATCGATTGTGAAGGATGTGAACGAAAAGTAAGGAGATCAGTTGAAGGTATGAGGGGTGTGTCATCGGTGACCATCGAGCCGAAGCAAAACAAGCTCACGGTTGTCGGGTATGTCGAGCCACATAAGGTTTTGTCGCGTGTGGCTTACCGGACAGGAAAGAAGGTGGAGTTGTGGCCCTATGTACCGTATGATGCGGTGGCACATCCTTATGCGCAGGGCGTGTATGACAAGAAGGCGCCAGCTGGTTATGTAAGATACGATCAAGACCCGTCTAGGAACCATCTGGCTCGTGCCAACTCGACTGAGGTCCGGTACACCACGGCTTTTAGTGATGAAAATACAAGCGCATGTGCTATCATGTGATGTACTTGGCATAAACAGTAATCGTATTCGTAAGATCAGTAATGTATTAATTAAGTTGTTTATTTTTATTTATTTGGCAATTTATATGAACATGAGTTTTAATATATTAATGATATATCTTTAAATTGTTCAGTTTTTGTCTGTCTTAGAAAAACACCTAATCTACTTTTATTAATACAAGATTTTTGATTATTTAGAATGTGACTTAGTGTTTCAGGCTTTCACTAACTTTTTGAAATTTTGGCTAGTGGCATCCATGTTTTGTAATAAGTGAGTTGTAACTATTTATCATGCACCAAAAGTGCATATTGTTAGGGTAGAGGGTATGGTATAAAGTTCTTAGGGGTTTTTATCACATCATCTCACATAGGAGGCTTTAAAGATTCTCCCTTTAACTTGCATGCAATGATTTAAAACCACCTATTAAACGAAATACAAAAAAAAAAATAATAATAATAATAATAAAGAGAAGGGATTTAATTGGTTGAAAAGAGTGGGCCCACCTTCTTTCCCCTTTAACCGGCGTTAGCACGGTGGTGGAAGGGCTATAACGCCTCCCTCTTAACTCCGGTGGGATGGTGGTTGGCGCCCCAAGACGCTATAAATGTCGATGTGACGGGGTGACGCTAAGCCACACTGCATGGCCTTAGTAGTATCCAAGTGGGCAAGTGTGTAAATTTGTTTTCCTCTCCAAAAGATTGAGGATTCTAGTTTTATGGTGGATAATAATATAGAATCAATAAGAATAAATTCTTGTTATAAATAAGAGTTATTGGATTTTAATAATCCTAAATTTCATCTGTTAGCCAATAATAATCCTAACTTTAAAAATTCCCTCCAATAATCCCAACTTGTAAAAGTTTGGCCGCCATTGATCCTCTTCTAACATAGGTGCACTTAAATCAATTAAAGAGTATCTATGTGTAATTGAATCTATTGAGTAGACCAAATTATTATATGTTTGAAAAGGATCAATGGCTGCCAAACTTTTATAAGTTGGGATTATTGAAGGGAATTTTTAAAGTTGGGATTATTATCGGCCAACAAATGAAATTTAAGATTATTAAAATCCAATAACCCTATAAATAAACACACTATTTATCATGCTCCAAGGATTATTTTAAGTGTGCTTTTTGACCAAGCTAAAAAGACAAGACTTATAAATAAATCGTCTTTGTTTGTCTTTAAAAGCAGACGTTCCCTTAATAAATCCACCTGTTTTTGTTTACAAGGTTTTAATTTGAAAAACATGTTAAAGTGGATATCTTTTAGATATTTTTGAATTTAGATCCCCTTTTAATCTTTTATAAACTTAAATCTCTATAGAAGTTTGTGATTTATGAAATATAATTTGGGTTTCCTTCTGAATTGGTGTATAGGCGTTATGCCTAGTGGAGATGGATATGATCGGGTGGTTCCGCTGATGGCACGATGATACTCCAGTGGTCCGTCAGTGATCCAAATTTGTCATTAAAAAAAAAATTGTTATAAACCTTACTTCTTTGTTGGGACTTGAGATTGATAATAGAAAACTATAAAGATGGGCAATAATTTAAACTCAGAACCTTTATGACACCTGAACCAAATTTCGCCAATTTAAAGGCAGATTAACTTTCAATTTATGACATAGTACAAGAACCAAAGTAAGCCGATTAAAAAAAAAAACCCATATTTAATAAATGTCATCAAAGGCTACCCTGAAGAGGTATGGTCCCAATTCCCTGCCTAGGGACCACACCACTTTTATGCACACAAGGCATCCACGTCAACGAAACACTCCAGAAGCTTCTAGAAACTTCTGGATGATTCACAGTTGGCACCAAAGATGCTCGGTCCGACATAAAGGACAACACGTGTCACCACTAGCAGAATGCCACATAGGCCTGCGACAATTCAGGGAGCAGCACTGACAGTACCGGTACGAGGTATCCAGCGCAGGCGAATGCAAGAACGCCACGTGTACCACTACACCTGCCATGACAGAGCAGACCAAGAGGATATTCCCCTTGGTCGGACAGCTGGCACGCGCTCACAGCTGGCACAGCTGCTCCTTCCTTCTTCACCATCCGGCTATAAATAGGACCCTTCATCATTCAGGTTCAGGATCTTTTACTCTCCTTACTCACTCTATACACACACTGTTTATTTCCTCTCGGAACAGTACTTATTCTCACGCCGGAGCCTGGTTAAGGGGGAAAATCCCCTTCCCCCCTCTTAACGAGACTAACGGTGTTTACTGTTTTGCAGATTTCGAGCCATCAATACGAGTAGAAGAAGAGGTTGAACCCATTGGACGAAACAACCCCATTGATTATCCTTGTGATAATCACTGTTTCAACATTGTCGCCATCCGCTTTTTTGCAAAACCACTCTCACCTCTTTTCTTTCCTAAAAAACACTCGTAAAAATGGCAGACCAAAATCATTCACACCCAGTCGACGGAGAAGTTTCTTCCTTTGAACTCGTTTCGGACACGGCACACGTCCAAAGGGGTCAAAGGAACGAGACCATCCAAGAGGGTCAGCTGAACAACGAGTTTCCATCCATCTTTGGAAGTGCATCCAGGGCTGTTAGCCAAACCACAACTGGACCCACTTTCCAAACACCAGCAAGAATCATCACTCAAACCACAAACGGAGCTGCTCTCCAATCTCCAACGGGGATATTACACCAAACACCTCCGCCGATGCAGACTCTAAGCCATGGAGCAGGCCCCTCTGCTCCATCGGAACAAGCACAACTCAACTACTCTGCACTTTTAGGGCTACCCGAGGGAAAAACTCTGGCTTCCTGGTATGCCGAACAAATAGCGTCCATAAACCTCGTTTATACGCAGCTCAGCGCACAACAAGCCTTGCTCCAAGCACAGGCTAACCAATCAGCATTCGTAACTCCACAACCAAGGTCTCTGAGTACACACACTGCTCAGCAGACAAACGCGTGAAACTTACGTCCAGAAAGAGGACCAGTGCAAAATGTAAGAAGACCTAGCGTACACGACACGCGCGATACTTATGCTGAGACAGAGAGCAACTTCGTTCAAAACTCCAATCTACAACGAAGGCCGATCCAAACCCGTTTGGGCGCGCGCAACATGAATACGGAATGGGAAGAGGAGGAAGACGACCCAACTTACAAGGAGGAATCCACAGTGTTTAGCAGACTTCCTCCGGAACACGAAGCATACAAACCAACCAAGCGCGCAGGGTATAACCCCAAAGCAGAGCATGATTACACCTTGAGCTATCGTCCTGAGGACATGGCTGAAAATTCAAAATTCATTCGAGAAATCGCGTGCGCGACCATTGACAAAACGAAATTACCACACAACGTGGGTAAATACAACGGGTTGACGGACCCAGACGACCACCTCCAGGTGTTTAAAGGTGCAGGAGCAACAGGCGGATGGAACTTACCAACATGGTGTCACCTGTTTGCTCAGATATTCGTCGGCGCGGCGCGCATTTGGTTTGACAACTTACCGGCCGGCAAAATCAAATCATGGGTCGATTTCCGAGAGAAGTTCCTAGCACACTTCTCTCAGCAGCGAAGACAAGCCAGAGATCCGGGTGATTGTTTGAACATATGGAGAAAAGACTATGAAAGCGTAGAACATTTCATTACAAGGTACAACAAAGAATGTTTAGAGATCGGAGACATACCAGAAAAGATGATGCGCGCGCACTTCATGCGAGCGGTCAAGTGCGACGATCTGGTTAAAAGAATCAAAGGGCGAGATGGAGGACCCAAAGACTGGGAAACCTTCATCGAAGCAGCCAAGACTATCGCGCAGACAGACAGGCAACTGACCGGTGACGATCACCGTCAGCGCGCGCACAACCATAACGATCGAAACAACAGAAGGGGCAGAAATCAACCCTGGAAGGCTTCTGGGCACAGAGAGAGAAGCCCCCCACGGGATGATGCACGCCATACGATCAACCAGATAGCCCATCGAAAGGAAGTGAAGCGCGAAAATAGAGAAAAGCAGTGGACTCCACTGACCAAAACACCTTCTGAAGTCTTGGCCACAGAGAACCATCAGTTCAAACCACCCTTGCAAATGCGCAACAAGAGAGGCCAAGACCCAAATCTCTTCTGTGAATTCCACAAAGATACGGGCCACCTAACCGACGACTGTTTCAGTCTAAAGCAAGAAATCGAGAGAGCCCTGCGAGATGGGAAGCTCACTCATCTGGTCAAAGGCGGAAAGCGCGACTACCGCCAAATACAAAGAAGAGACGAGGGACCAGATAACAAAAAGCTCAGAAAGCTAGAAACCCACATGGTGCAAGGAGGTCCACGAAGACCAAGGAAAAACTACAACAAGCGCGCGCAAGATGATTCATGGCGCGAAAGGCAAGTTATTTTTCCAGTTGTTAGAGGGGGTCCAAGAGAAAAGCGACCAATAATCATTCCGGGTGTGGTTGGCCACTACCAGACAGATTACATCTTCATTGATCCCGGGAGCACCGCGGATATTATATATGAACAGTGCTTCAATCAATTTGATCAAGAGGACAAGGCGCGCCTAGAGCCAGTCGACTATCCACTAACTGGTTTCTGCAACGAGGTCGTCTTTCCCCTGGGACAAATATCATTTCCGGTGTTGCTTTCAGACGGGAGAAATTCAAGAACTGAAGAAGTCACATTCATGGTATTGCTGGCACAGTCAAGACATGACATCCTCCTGGGAAGAGAATCCCAAGGAGATTTCAGTATGATCTGCTCTGCACCACATTCTGCTGTCGGATTCCCCACCGAAACAGGCATTGCGCTGATATATGCCAGTAAGGAAGTTTTAGCAACAGACGAAATCAGATCAGCCAAAGCAAGCAAGCCAGCACCGCGCATAGAGGCAGAAAAATGGGTATTGAACAGCGCCTACCCAGAACAAACGGTCACTCTGGGGCCCGCCATGTCCGCCCTGACGCGCGCGGCGCTCAAGAAATTACTGCACGACAACATGGACGTGTTCGCCTGGACACCGGCTGACATGGTTGGCGTTCCACGGCACATAGCAGAACACCGTCTAAATGTCTCAGAAAACGCAAAGCCAGTGGTGCACGCCAAACGCCACCTAGGCGACATCAAACACGATGCCATGAAAGAACAAGTGCTAGAGTTTCTAAACGCAGGAATCATCAGGGAAGTCCGGTACCAAACATGGGTAGCAAGCCCAGTAATGGTAAAGAAACCGAATGGTAGTTGGAGAATGTGTGTTGACTACAAGGATCTGAACAAAGCATGTCCCCGTGACTGCTACGCTTTACCAGACATAGACGAGAAAATAGATTCTTTGGCAACATTTCGGTGGAAATGTTTTCTGGATTGCTACAAGGGGTACCACCAGGTCCAAATGGCCGTTCAAGACGAGGATAAAACCGCATTCCGCACACCAACGGGGCTGTATTGTTACACCAAAATGCCGTTCGGCTTAAAGAATGCAGGCGCAACATACCAAAGACTGATGAACGAAACATTTAGTGACGCCATTGGTAAGTACATAGAAGTGTACATGGATGATCTGGTAATCATGAGCAAGGAAGAGAGCGCGATGCTGGCAAATATCCAAAAGACCTTCAACACGCTGCGCAGCGTAAGTATCAAACTGAACCCAGCAAAGTGCTCATTCGGAATGGAAGAAGGGAAGTTCTTGGGCTTTATAGTCACAAAAGACGGCTTCAAGGTAAATCCAGAGAAGGTCCAAGCCATAGAAAGAATGCCTTCACCGTCAAACATCAAAGACATGCAGAAGCTAGCAGGACGATTAGCAGCACTCAATCGTTTTCTAGCTAACCATGCTGCAAAATCCTTCCCATTCATCAAGACCTTGCGCAACTGCATGAAGAAAAGCCAGTTCCAATGGACTCCGGAAGCAGAAAGCGCATTCCGCGAGATGAAAGACTGTCTCATCAAGCTACCAACTTTAACCGCACCAAACAAAGGAGAGCCTTTGGTACTTTACCTCTCAGCTTCCGATAGGGTAGTCGGGGCCGTACTGCTCGTTGATCGTCAAGGTGTCCAAACACCTGTATATTACGTATCTCGAACCTTGACCGACCCAGAAACCAGATACGCAATCATGGAGAAGCTTGTCCTTGCACTGATCCACGCGTCAAGAAGGCTGCGCAGATATTTCGCTAATCACGTCATCCACGTGCTAACAAACTACAATATCGGAAATATCCTAGCAAGGCCAGAAGTATCGGGAAGGTTGGCCAAATGGGCAATAGAGCTAGGGGACACAATGTGGTTTTCAGACCACGTCCAACGATCAAGGGCCAAGTCTTGGCAGATTTTATGACAGAAGTCCCAGACGACAAAGACAGAGAATGTAAGGCGATGGAGAAAGCTGAGAAAAAACAAACAGAAGAGCCATGGCTACTGTACACAGATGGTGCATCTAACGAAGATGGGGCAGGCGCAGGGCTAAGGCTAGTAAGCCATGACAAACACGAGTTCACATACGCCATACGCCTAGACTTCAAGAGCACAAACAATGAAGCGGAGTACGAAGCCTTTCTGGCCGGCTTGCGTTTGGCAATCAAAATGGGGGTCCGACACATCGAAGCACATGTGGACTCCATGTTAGTAGCAGGCCAAATCAACAGCCAGTATGAAGCCAAGGGCGACATAATGGCACTATATCTCAACCAAGCAAAGACGTTGCTACAAACCTTCTATTCCTACAAGGTGCATCACATAAACCGCAGCGAAAACAAGCCGGCAGATGCTTTAAGCAAGCTTGCGTCGACAAGTTTCCAGCACCTAGCAAAGGATGTGCGCATAGAAGTTTTGAGCAACCCATCTGTTCCACTCAGAGAAGTAAGCGTCATCCAAACAGGAACCACGTCCTGGATGACACCCATAATCATGTACTTACAGTCCGGGATACTTCCGGAAAACAAAGCTGAGGCGCGAAAGATCCAATACAAATCAGAACATTATCAGATGGCAGACGGGATACTGTATCGGAAGTCATATCTCGGCCCGCTGCTAAGATGTGTTGACGCCGACGACGCGAATTACTGATCCGAGAAGTACATCAAGGCATTTGTGGTATCCATGCCGGGTCGCGAATGGTAGTGGCAAAAGTAATGAATGTCGGATACTACTGGCCCGGGATGCATCTTGATGCCGTGAAAGAATTAAGAAAATGCAATGGCTGCCAGAGGCACGCGCCAAAGACCATGCGCCCCAAGAACGAACTGGTGCCAGTAACGACCGCATGGCCTTTTCAGCAATGGGGCATAGACATGGTAGGCCCTTTCCCAGAGGCTCCAGGAGCAGTCAAGTTTATAATAGTCGCGGTTGATTACTTCACCAAGTGGGTAGAAGCAAAGGCCCTCGCATCAACCACATCGGCAGTCGTTAAACGATTCATATGGGAGCAAATCATATGCCGGTTCGGCTTACCCCTCAGAATCATCACCGACAACGGAACAAACTTTGCAGCAGATGATCTCGAACGATGGTTCAAAGAACTGAACATCGAACATACCTTCTCTTCGGTTGCTCACCCGCAAGGGAACGGTCAAGTCGAAGCAGTTAACAAGAGCATCGTCGATGGCATAAAGGCAAGGCTCGGTGAAAAACGACGAGGTTGGGTCGATGAACTACCCAGCATACTATGGGCCCATAGAACAATGCCAAAAACAAGCAATGGCGAAACGCCTTTCAGCTTGGTCTATGGGTCTGAAGCAGTGATCCCAGCAGAAATCGGGCTACCATCTCCAAGAATGCTCTCCATGAACCTAATCAACAACGATGAAGAACGGAGGATCGACCTGGACCTCCTAGAAGAACGGAGGGAGATGGCAGCAATCAACGAAGCCAAGTACAAGTCAAAGCTGGAAAAATATTACAACTCCAGAGTCCGAATCTCCACCTTCAATCCGGGAGATTATGTCCTAAGAGACAACGAAGCGTCCAACGCAGAAAAACCCGGAAAACTGGCTCCCAAATGGGAAGGCCCATACATAGTCGATGCAGTACTCGGCAAAGGAGCCTACGAACTACGCACCATCAATGACAAAGAGGTTCCACGAACCTGGAATGCCCAACAACTCTGAAAGTGCTACATGTAACACAACCATGTAATCATAAAGGGCGTACAGCCAACACATTTACTCTAATACAAGAAGTGTTTGGCTACTTTTATTTCATGCAAATTTCTTGTCACAACTGCATTTATTACTTTGGGCGTACACGAAAACATCAATGGCTCGACCATAGGAAACGTTGTAGACCTCCAAGGCTCGTCACAACCAAGTGAACTGCCGGGTCAGAAACACAACCAAAGCCTACAAAACGCCAAAACATAACTTCGTGCCCACATAAACACGAAAATATCGATAGCAAGGTAACTAAACATTGTAATGCTCCCAAGGCTGATTACAGTTGAGCTCACACAATAACCTGCAACTCGATCACTTCGTATGTCATATACAAGCGCGCATACTTAAACGCCAGAATAAAAACGTTGTAATAACACAACATCACCTGTCAGCGCCATCATTCATTCGTGACACCTGATCAAAGTAATTAAACATGCACATATTATGACGATAACAAAATTCGCATAACCATAGAAAAAAGCGACAAAATATTCACACGAATCCCAGGCACATACGCCCACAGGTAAACAAAATTTAAATTGTTTTAAACAACCGACATTACAGGCCCATTCGCGGCCATACACGGCGCACAGGCCGGAGTCCACCTTTCAAGTCTGGCTGGGGCCAGCACCCCCGGCCGCGTCACTATCCTCTCCTAACGCTTTCTTCAACAACGCTACCCCATCCACTTTACGAGCCAACTTCTCAGCAGCCCGAACAACAGCAAACTCAAGCATGGCAAATTCTCCCCGTTTGGCAGTAAAAGCACCTTCACAATCTTCCTTGTACAGCTCAAAATGATAATCCTTCTCTTTGTTTATGACCGCTGCTTTACCTTCAGCATAACCAAACTTTCGGCCACTATTGTAAGCTGCCCTACCCAACTCAAACATATAAGTGGCAAGCTCAGGAGAGTGCAGGATGCGATCAGCCAGCTGCACAAAAAGGAAGCTCGAATATGATCAGTAGAGGAAATAAAAAAAAAGGGGCAAAAGCAAAAAGAAAAGAGAAAATAAGGCAAACAAAGAACATTACCAAAGGCACACCACGTAAAAGCAACCACCTGCTGTCAGCTGAGGCCTCCTCAGCAAGAAGCTCGGAAGCTTGGCATTCAGCCGTCTTCTCAGCAAGCAAGCCCTGAGCAGTCTCACACTCAGTAGCTTTCTCCTGAGCAAGAAGCTCCAGCTTGTCAATCCGAGCAACATACTCCTTCTCCTTTTTCTCAGCAGCAACACGCGCCTGCTGCGCCTCTTCAGCAAGGGCCGTCTTCTCACCAGATAACCGCACGATGGCATCACGCTGCGATTGCATCTCCAAATTCGTACGCGCACAAGCAGACTCCCAATCTTTCTGTTTTTGCTCATTTAACTGTTTCTGCTCTTCAAGCTTCCGCTCGGCTTCAGCAACCCTCCACTGCAAACCCTTCTTCTCAGCATTAAACTTTTCCCTCTCTTCAGCAAACGACTTCTTCGCCTCCTCAAACGCAAGAGTCTCCTCTCCCATCGACCGCCACTCGCGAAGAATTTCTTGCGAGGTGGCAAAGAAATGAACCCCAGCACTAACATGATCATCCATAAGGGCAAAGCGGTTACGATTCTTCTGAAACATCCTCTCAGCAGGCGGAAGAGACAATGAGAAAAACTCATGACAATTCTTAACATTATCCATCCGGGAGCCCTGAGTAAGGCCCCAGCGGGGGGCGTGGGGCAAATCGTTGCAGGCTGGGTTACCCCAGGAATCATCAGGATTACGCTCAAAGTGCGGACTCCGGACAACGCCGGAAGTAGCTCCACCCCCACCAGGAGGACGTTTAGTGTAGATGGTTTGTTGTGGGGTGGTCTCACTAGACTCCATCTGCACTTCAACACCTTTTCCCCTGTCACCTCCACCATCACCTCCGCCATCACCTCCAGCAGCATCACCTGCTTCAAACATACCTTCGGCAAAACCTTCACCACCTTCCACGTTCACCTCAACACCACCACGAGGAGGAGTCAAACCAACTGTCCTCGATGGAGGAGAAGTAGGTGGAGTAATCTGAGAAATATCTACCGCCCGAGGTTTCTTACCAATTTTGACTGCTATCATAAAACATGAATCAACAACAACTCCGAGAAAACAACAAAAAAAAAACCAAGAAGGAAAAACACTACAATGCACAACTAGAAGCTACTTACCAGTTGGAGGAGCAGAGGCAGCAAATATCTCCTACAAAAGGTTCCCATGACCCCCACTAAACACGCCCAAATCAATCTCAGACTCCGAGGGCGCTGGGGGGGCCTCCTTTTGAAGCTTCGCCTTCTTGGCAGCAAAAACAGCAGCAGCCTGCTCATCAAGTCGACGTTTGTGATCATCGAGAGCTTTTTTCTTCATGTGCTCAGATAAGGTAGCACTGTCATCAGGATCCGACTGTTGACTCTTTTCACCAACCCCTAAGCCAGATAACGTATCAGAAACTACCACATAACCTAGACAAGGATGAGTAGAGGGTCGCTTACGAGAAGAACCAGCACCTTTACTCTCAGGCTTCTTCTCTCTCCTCCCAGACCTATCAGTTCTCGCCTTTTTCCTCGACTCCAACTGAGCAGAAGGATCAACCGGCACCTCTACATCATCATCATCACCAACAACCTCGTGCACAGGTTCAACAACATCACCCTGCGCGGTACCTGCACGCGCGCAACGAGAGGTTAGACCTTCAAAGTTTTGACCAGAACTTTCACTTGAAAGAACAATGACTTCTTCGCGACCCGCAGCGAGAGGGTCATTCAAAACATCTTCACCTAGAACTTCGGCAACATATCTATTCAAGCTCTCATCTGACGGATGCAAAAAACGACCCGGATCTGGTCTAACCACGTCGGGTTCCCATCCGCTTGGATAGCCTCAACCATGGTACCAGCTGTCTTCGGATCCAAGACGTTTAGCAAGCTGTAACCAACTGCAAAGGAGCAACAAGATGAGGGAACACATCAAAATATACTAAACCTAAAGGAAAATAAATCAAAAATAAACTCAAGGAAGAAACATACATTTACCCTGATGGCTGTACACAGGTTGACCCAGTGGATGTTTGGGCACCCACAACAAACTCATCCCGGCCCCAACTAAAGCCATCTCATCCAGCTGAGAAATGGCAGTCGTTAGAAGTTATCCTTTTATACCAGTCCTGAGCAGCATAGTCTTGCATAACATCCACCTTCGGAATCCCTTGACTCACATGCCTGTACGACATCTCTATTGGAATCACACCACGGCGGATGTAAAAGAACTTATGTTTCCAGTCATGAAGGCTCTTTAACGGCACAGAGCACACTGGAGCAACAAACGCTCTCGCTTGAAAAGAATAAAAACCACTGGTGTATGTAACGCTGTAGAAAACGTTAAACATTTCGAAAGTAGGCTCAATACGATAAGCCCTACAAACATATTCAAAATGGGTAATGCGGGGAAGCCCAATCGCATTTATTTGAGAAATATGAAGTCCATAACCCCTTAACACAGCAGCAGTAAACTTCGTTATCGGTAACCGGAAACTACCCTCCCGGAAAAACGATACATATAAGGTGATATAGCCCGGAGGAGCATCCAAAGCAGTAGATCCAGGAGGAGGATACTGAGCCCCCCACTCAGGACGGAAGTTCATCCCCCTCACCAGGTTCTGAAACTCATCCTCCTTCCAGTTAATCACAGCCTGATCCGGACCAGGAGGGGCTCTACCTCTATATTTTCTCTTCTTCTGGGAAGGATTCCTCTCAGACATAGTGAGTACAAAGAAGTAAGAAAACCTAAAACTCAAGAAAATATAGAGAAACGGCGAACAAGGGGAGAAGATAGAAAGAAAATCACACTTGAGATTTGAAAATGTAAAGGAGAAAGGGTAACCGTCTTTTATTTATACCCATCGCATTTAATGCGATGGGTAGTGGAACGGCAGGGCACAGAAAAAGCACCCAATAGATGACGGCCACGTCAGAAGAGAGAAAAGACGTCGTCTCTTTTTTTGGGAAGCATGGGCGACAAGATCGGCTGACGTGACAGAAAGTCACTGCAAAAGCAACTGTTCACCTCCGATAAGACAGGGATGTCAGATGGTCACACCAAACACTTCCCCATAACCACCAAACTTCCACCAGAAGGAAACATCAAAGGCCAAAACCCATGCGCCATGCGTCCATTTGGCTCACCCTTTTCAAAGGGCCAAAACCCATGCGCCATGCGTCCATTTGGCTCACTTTTTTCAAAGGGCCAAAACCCATGCGCCATGCGTCCATTTGGCTCACTTTTTTCAAAGGGCCAAAACCCATGCGCCATGCGTCCATTTGGCTCACCTTTTTCAAAGGGCCAAAACCCATGCGCCATGCGTCCATTTGCCTCACTTTTTTCAAAAAGGCCCAAACCCATGCGTCATGCGTCCATTTGGCTCACTTTTTTCAAAAGGCCAAAACCCATGCGCCATGCGTCCATTTGGCTCACCTTTTTCCAAGG
Organism: Helianthus annuus; assembly: GCF_002127325.2. Lineage (NCBI taxonomy): Eukaryota > Viridiplantae > Streptophyta > Magnoliopsida > Asterales > Asteraceae > Helianthus > Helianthus annuus. Next base: position 95,921,124 of record NC_035442.2, read on the forward strand.
GCCAAAACCCATGCGCGATGCGTCCATTTGGCTCACTTCTTTCAAAAAAGACAACATCTACACGCAACGCGCCCATTTTGGTTCATTTTACATGTACCAAACTCTACGCGATGCACAGAACCCACAACTCTCATAAGTCCAGAATCCCTCCTAGACGATCAACTCAACTAGAAGGCACACTGGACTGGGGGGAGTTGAAGAGGTATGGTCCCAATTCCCTGCCTACATGGCAGGGACCACACCACTTTTATGCACACAAGGCATCCACATCAACGAAACACTCCAGAAGCTTCTAGAAACTTCTGGATGATTCACAGTTGGCACCAAAGATGCTCGGTCCGACATAAAGGACAACACGTGTCACCACTAGCAGAATGCCACATAGGCCTGCGACAATTCAGGGAGCAGCACTGACAGTACCGGTACGAGGTATCCAGCGCAGGCGAATGCAAGAACGCCACGTGTACCACTACACCTGCCATGACAGAGCAGACCAAGAGGATATTCCCCTTGGTCGGACAGCTGGCACGCGCTCACAGCTGGCACAGCTGCTCCTTCCTTCTTCACCCTCCGACTATAAATAGGACCCTTCATCATTCAGGTTCAGGATCTTTTACTCTCCTTACTCACTCTATACACACACTGTTTATTTCCTCTCGGAACAGTACTTATTCTCACGCCGGAGCCTGGTTAAGAGGGAAAATCCCCTTCCCCCCTCTTAACGAGACTAACGGTGTTTACTGTTTTGCAGATTTCGAGCCATCAATACGAGTAGAAGAAGAGGTTGAACCCATTGGACGAAACAACCCCATTGATTATCCTTGTGATAATCACTGTTTCAACATACCCCTTTGTTAGTTCAAAATCCAGACAATTAAAAGAAACAAGCCACAAACTTTGAGTCACAACCCTTGTTTATATATTAGAGATGGGCATAATAACCGGTTCCAAGCCTGACCCGGTAGACCCGATCTGGAACCGGTTCTAGTTCCTACCCGCTTTATTGAAGAACCGGTTCCTAGTTCAAAAAACCCGTAAGTTCTTACCCGGTTCCACATTTTATAAAAAATTGGTTTGTACCCGGTTCCTACCCGGAACCGGTTCCTCCGTAACCAAATCCAACCTGGTGCATTAAATTCTACCATTTAATGGTTATGTTACTGTTGGATGCCGTGTACCGTATTCAAGATAAGACAAGTTTGGAAGACGAAGTGGAATTAGAGAACAAGATTGTTGATAAAGAGGAGGAAGACAAAGTAGAGACTAATGATTCTGAAGACGTTTGTACCGAAGTGGCCCAACCAAAGCGAGCCGCAAGTCAAATGGCCGCACCCACAACAAGTAAACGGTCAAAGAAATAAAACGGTTATAATGCAATATGTTTGTATTTTTTTAATATCTAATTTTTTATTCAAAGTATTAGTGATTGTCTTTTTTTATGATATTAAGCTTTTATCAATTTAAGGTATTTTTTTTAAGAAGCGATTCCTACAGTAATTTTGCAGTGTTTTTATTGACTTACCCAATGGAACCGGTTCTTTAGAGGAACCGGTTACAACCCTACCCGGAATCGGTTAGTATCGGTTCCAGTACTAATGATCTAAAATCGGGTAGGAACTGGAACCGACTCCTACAAGAACCGGTTCCACCCACACTCATATAAGAACCGGGTCCGGTTAGAAACCGGTTCCGGGTATAAAAAAAACCCGATATGTCCATCTCTAGCCTATACTAATACAAATCATAAATTTGGGCTTGAGGATAATCATGCTTTTTTTAACCCAGAACTCCAAAGCCATTAAGATATAAACTGTTACCTAATAGCATTGATACATTATAAATTAGCATATCTGATCTTACAAATTTCAAACACAACCATTGTCAAACACTCAACATTCTTACTTGCTATAAAACATTAAAAGTTGCATACTATTCACACTCTCTAGGCATATCAGAATATGATATATGAGTCAAATTTGAATAGAAAAACTAAAATTAACACAAGATCAACTGAATGCAGATGTGAGAGAGTAAAGCTTTTTTTGTAAATGGAAATTGAATCCGACTACCGCAAACTGTCATCAACCATTTTTTACCGGTTAGACAAATAACGAAATGCATTCGTCTTCATCCAAACCATGAAATCAATTGCATCGCTGTAAATCAAACGACGAGCGATATTTATAGTTTATATATATAAACATACCCTCAATTTCACCTTAGTTCTTTCTTTTTCAAGAATTCTTCCAATTTTTATCTCTTGTGAACAAAGATTGCTTCAATATCTGTCCTACGGAAATTAAGAAAAAATGAGGGCCTAAAGCAACGGCTTTTTAATCTAAAGCTCAAGGCGGCGATGCCTTGAACTTTTTTCTTAAGATCATAGATATGAGCATTGTTAAAGTCGACTTATTATGGTCGGATCTGACGACGGGTCCAGTTGGTAGCCCAACACAACCCGTCTTGGGCTCTTATTGTCTGGGCCCAATTGTTAAGTCCATGGCTTATGTCATACACACTTGAATTAAGCGGGAAACAGAGAAAAAGGATCCAAGAGCGTTGCAGGGCATTAAATGCCTGACTGATGGTGAAGAAGTATCCACCAGAAAGATAGTACGAGCAAGCTGGCCTCATTAAATGACGTCTCTGATCTCACCGTTGGGCTCAGACACGTGTCTGAGTCCCCCAAAGGCAGCAGAATACCGTTAGATGACCCGGCATCACTTTCCAAGGAAGATAAGTAATTTCCTTTATATAAGGAAGGTAAGAAGATAATTGAGAAGACAAGATAGAACACTCGCTAAATGCTCTACAAGCAACATTTATTCCGACCATCCTATACCATCATTTATTCCGACATAATAACTCACATATAAGAATCCACACCAAGGAGAATATTCTGGCGGCAATACTCGTCGGAATATGCTTCTCATTTTTCCCGGCAAGTTTACTTACTCTCACGCCGAAGCTTGGTCACGGACCCCCCCCCCCCGGGGCCTTCCGTGACGAGACTAACGGTTTTCTTTCTTGTAGGAGACAGAAACAGGGGTACCGCAACGTCAGCGAGATTCTTTGGACGTCATCAGTGACCTGAGGACTCGACATTGGCGCCATCCGTCGGACTTAGTCCAACTAATTCTCCCACTCAAAAACCACCGACGTTGTAAGAACCCATCATCCGAAAAGACGACATGGCAACACCATCTCCTAGCTCACAAACCGTCAAGACGGTACAGGGTCCCAACAATGCAGTCTTGATAGAAGACATCACTCATGAGGAAGAGAATGAAGACCAGGTGGGAGCCTCAGAGAAAAGAAACGCCATCACACCGGACTTTGTAGCCATGCACAAAGAAGAACTCAAGAAACACCTTGAGGACTTAGAGATGCAAGGGAGGCTGGAGAGCCTCAAAGCCAGGTTGTCCTTTGACACACCACCAAGCAAGGGGGAGGCTCGCCCACAGAACAAATATGATAACCCCGATTCCTTAGAAACCTTCATGACGGCCCTAAGGCAAATGACATCAGGGGAAAGGGAAGATCTTATAAGAGGAATGTCACACCCCGACCACGTAAAACATCAAATCGTGGCGGAAACGTCGGGGAGTGTTGTAACAGAATTATTGTTTCACAACCATGGCATTTAAAGTTATATTTTATTTATCAATAAAAGAGGTACATTGTCTTGAAATAACTGAAACATAGAGTACATAACATGTTTTAATTAGACTAGCTTCATTTTAAAGTCACTAAGGCCCAAGTCCACCCTAGCGTATCACGATCAAGCTATGCATTAGCTCCTGAAACACATGTGAAAATAAAGTACGTTAGCATAAAAATGCCAGTGAGTAACATAGGTTTTGTGAAAATAGGATTCATGACTTAGGTTTTAGAAAAGGGTTGTTTAACAAAGTCAGTCATGATCCTTGTAACATGTTTTGTTTTATAAATCATTTGAAAAGCGATGATAAAGTAGATGATATGTGAAAAAGTAATGTAAGGTTAAATGAATAACTAAGTAAAATGAGTTTGTATATATATTTATCGAACAGTGTTGTAAAACAATGTCTTATGAAAATGTGTTATTTGTAAGAAAAATGATTAAGTCCAAGTTGAATGACTTAAATAAACCACCCAATGAAAGTTGCCCATATCTAAACCATTTGCCCAATGTTATTGTGAAAACCATGTCAAAATGTATATATATCAATATCAACATTGTCTATGTCAAATATCAATCATGTAATGTGTAATCAAAATGTCAATGTATGGTTAGTGAAATATATATAAACTAAACCATAGGAAAAATGCACAAAACAGTGTATTGAAGTAAAACATGGTTTAAATCAACGCTATGTTTTGTGGAAAATGCATGCTATAATGAATACAGACATTTATGCGGTATTGTGAAAATGCATACATCCAAGCCTTGCAACTGTGGTGATAAACCTTTAAACAAATTAAAGGTCTATTTGTCTAAATGTTTTAATCGAATTCGGTTGTCACACCCCCAAATCCCCTACCTGCGGAGTACTACCGCTTGGAGGCGTGACTGACCAGGATCCAGCCACCAATCATACTGAACGAGCATATAAGTAATTATAAAAGTTTAACCAATACGATTAGTGTTTCAAAACAAACAAGTTTAAGTTGCAAGCGGAAGCATAAGTTTAAAGTTATGACATAAGTTCAAAAGTTCCAAGTTTAGCATAGCACGTAGCAATCCGTGTCCCACAACGATCCTCCTCCATGCAAGCTCCAGCTAAGTACCTATGGTCCTGCAAAGCATGTAGTAACGAGTCAACAACTAGTTGAGTGAGTTCACGGGTGGGCGTTTGTTTTAGTTATTCCGAAAACAGTTTCCTTTAACTGGCATCCTGCCGTGGGGGTTACCCCATAGTTTAAAAACGTGACATGTTCATTCCCAGTTACTCCGGCACTCCGGCCGTGGGGGCTACCCCATGATAGTTATCAGGCATTTCGGCCGTGGGGGCTACCCCATGCGTACACTAGACTCGTTACCATATCGACTGCTGACTGTAGTCATGTTTATGTGCCCTGAAAACATCAATGTCTATCATCATTGACGTGCCCCAGATCCATTAGTTCACGCCCGTCCTCTGCGGCACGGTGTGAGGCTTGTCAGACCTAAATAGCGCTATCTAACTAATGACCCGCTCGCCATTGGCCCGGCGATTAGTCGATACAAAAAGGAGGGACTTCGTGATAGAGTTTTAGTCTAGTACGTTTATCCGTCCATCCGGACGAGGAATCACATTCCTGAACCACTGACGTCCTACCCAAGGAGGACGAGGAATCCACATTCCTTAATCCCGTTCCCAACCCAGGGAATCCCATGCTTTGTAGAGAGTGTGAACTCACCTTGGTTTGCTCGGCAGATAATCACAGAAAGTCAATCAAGTCGCAAGTAGTCAATAACGTCCTAACACAGATATCACTTATAATCAGATCCGAACCAAGTAGTGCACAAATGTTCAACACGTATGGCAAACACGTTTAACAGTAACAGTTCTCAGTTAACAGTCAGACATAATTCCAAAGTCTAAGTGTGAGGCCCAAACAGTTGGGCTCGTGATAACAGGCCCAAATAACACATCAACAGTAGCACAGAAGTCCATAAATTCGGCCCACTAACTTAGGCCCAAAGTGTGGTCTCGAGTCGCAACCGGACTCGCAAGCATGGTCTCGAGTCATGCTGTGTGTGCTGATCTCAGGTGGTTGCGAGTCGCAACCGGTGTCGCAACCATGGTTTCGGCTTGTCATGCTGAGGTCTCGAGTCGCAACGGGACTCGTAACCTGTGGTCTCGGCTTGTCCTGTTATGGTTGCGAGTCGCAACCGCGTGGTCTCGAGTCATCACGCTGTGGTTGCGAGTCGCAACCGGGTGATTGCGAGTCGGTAGCAGTCGTTTTCATGTTCACGTGTTGATGCAGATGTAGTCAGCCAAATGGTACAATGTAATCAGGCCCTAAATCAGGAAATAACCAATAGAATTCCACTAACATTTTTCCTAATCAGGCTATTAGTCAAAGGTGGATCAAAATCACAAGGGTTTTCAATCTTCAACTATTATTCAAAGTGTTCTTCATACATTCAAACCCATATTCATCATGTTCATAGCATTTTTAACACCTACTCAACCAACACTATGAACAAACATCAAAATACTTAGCATAACACATAACTCGGTTTTTATATAAGTCCGATTTCATGCCAAGTGCAACCCGATTTCATGTATCATCAAATTTTAGTAGTTTAAACTCTATTTAACCCAAGATATCATAACCCATGCATATAGTTTCATCTTTTGACAACAAATGGTTATTTCATCAAACAAGCTTCTTGATAAACAATCATCTCATATAAAAGAACAACTTAACCATCAAACTCAAACACTAAGCATAACATGAATCATCAACATTCCTACATCACAAATCACAACAAAAATCAACCATAAACATTAAAAACACTAACCGGTTAATGGGTTTCGAGGGTGTGTGTAAAGCTTCCAACCGGGTGTGTGTGTGAGCCGATCCAAGTCCCAATCCGAGAATGATGAAGTGTTTGTGTTCTAGAGTTTAAGTGAGAGAAGTAGGAGAGTGTGTGTGTGTAATGTTTCAACAAATGGCAAAAGTTAACTAAGGGTGGTTTATATAGGCTAGTTCAAGTGTGTGCACCCTTAGTGGGTTTCGAGTGGGTTTACGGCCCAATGACCCAACCGGCCAAAGGTTCTCGGCCCAAGTTCACTCGAGACCTCATGGTCTCGAGTCGGGTTCCTTATTCTCGGTTGGGTTCTTGGTTCACATAAAACACGTACACATATATATATATATACAAATGCACACATAACCAAGCACATAAAAATTCACGTTTATCATTAAGTTTAATCGGTCAGCTAGTCACATAACGTACAAGCAAGTTACAACGAAAGGTTCTAAATTTCGAGTTGTCACATCATCCCCAAGTTGAAAGAAATTTCGTCCCGAAATTTGATGGCACTCACTGAGGAAGCTAGTCAAGTTGTAAGGTTTTCCCGGTTATTCTGGGGTGTCACATCCACCCCCCGTTGATCTGGAATTTCGTCCCGAAATTCCGTAGCTTCAGCCTCAGTAGCGTTTGTACTGTTCTCAAACAGTTGGGGATACTTTTGTTTCATCCGATCTTCGCGCTCCCAGGTGAACTCTGGGCCGCGACGTGAGTTCCAACGAACTCGAACGAGAGGTATTCTAGTGCTCTTGAGGACCTTAACATCCCGGTCCGTGATTTCGACAGGTTCTTCGACGAATTTCAACTGTTCGTCGATCGTGAGTTCCTTCAGAGGAACTACGTGCGTCTCATCTGACAGACACTTCTTCAGATTTGACACATGGAAAACGTTGTGAACTGCACCGAGTTCTGCTGGTAATTTCAGTCTGTAGGCCACCTTGCCTATTTTCTCAAGAATTTCGAAAGGTCCAACGTATCGTGGGTTGAGTTTGCCGCGTTTACCAAAACGAACAACACCCTTCCAGGGTGAAACTTTGAGTAATACCCGCTCCCCAACCTGGAGCTCAAGCGGTTTCCTGCCCTTATCGGCGTAGGCCTTCTGACGGTCACGAGCGGCCGCCATGCGTTGTCGTATTTGAGCAATCCGCTCAGTAGTATCTACCACATGTTCTGGACCAGTGATCTGACTATCCCCCACCTCTGCCCAACAGAGGGGTGACCGGCATTTACGTCCGTACAATGCCTCAAACGGAGCAGCTTTAATGCTGGTGTGGTAGCTGTTATTATACGAGAATTCCACAAGTGGCAGATGCCTTTCCCAGCTGTTGCCAAAGTCGATTACACAAGCGCGAAGCATGTCTTCTAAGGTCTGGATAGTGCGTTCGGACTGCCCGTCCGTCTGCGGGTGATACGCTGTGCTCATATCTAGACGTGAGCCAAAAGACTTGTGCATCGCCTGCCACAGTTCCGAAGTAAAACGTGCATCTCGATCAGAGATAATAGAGGTGGGCACCCCGTGCCTCGAAACAACTTCCTTGAGGTATATCTCCGTCAGAGTGGAGAATTTATCTGTTTCTTTGATTGCCAAGAAGTGTGCGGATTTCGTGAGTCGATCCACGATCACCCAGATAGTATCGTTTCCGCGCTGTGATCTAGGTAGGCCAGTAACAAAATCCATGGAAATTTGTTCCCATTTCCATTGTGGTATCTCTGGTTGTTGGAGTAGGCCTGAGGGTTTCTGATATTCCGTCTTGACTCGCGCACAAGTTAAACACTTGCTGACATAAGTTGCTATGTGGGCCTTCATGCTAGGCCACCAGTACGTAGTTTTAATATCGTGGTACATCTTATCCGAACCAGGGTGTACCGAGTAGCGAGATTTGTGTGCTTCATCCATCACAAGTTCCCGTAAATCGCCATAGAGTGGGACCCAAATGCGTCCTGTTACATAATAAGCACCGTCTTCCTTCTGTTCTAAGCGTTGCCTTGACCCGCGTAGGGCTTCGGCTCTAATGTTCTCTGGTTTCAGTGCTTCTATCTGAGCAGCTCGTATTTGCGAAGGTAGACTAGAATGGATCGTGAGTTGTAAAGCTCTTACGCGCTTAGGCGTAGTGTCCTTCCGACTGAGGGCGTCTGCCACGACATTGGCCTTGCCCGGGTGATACCTGATAGAGCACTCGTAATCGTTCAGCAGTTCGACCCATCGTCGCTGCCGCATATTCAGTTCCTTCTGCTTGAATATGTGTTCTAGGCTCCTGTGGTCGGTGTAGATGGCGCACTTGGTTCCGTACAGGTAATGCCGCCATAATTTAAGTGCGAAAACAACAGCTCCCAGCTCTAAATCATGCGTAGTGTAGTTCTTCTCGTGTACTTTGAGTTGTCGTGAAGCGTAGGCTATGACTTTATCTCGTTGCATCAATACACAACCAAGACCTTGAATCGATGCATCACAGTAAACCACAAAATCATCTGTGCCCTCTGGCAATGAAAGGATAGGTGCACTACAAAGTCTATCCTTTAGATGCTGAAAAGCTAACTCTTGTGCATTTCCCCAATGATAAACAACGCCTTTCTGCGTTAGCAAGGTGAGAGGCTGCGCGATCTTAGAAAAATCCTTAATGAATCTCCTGTAGTAACCTGCCAATCCCAAGAATTGGCGAATCTCCTTTGGTGTGCGAGGCGCAGGCCAGTTCTTAATAGATTCCACTTTGGAAGGATCAACGTGAATCCCATCCTTGTTCACCACATGCCCTAGGAAATGGACCTCTCGAAGCCAGAAGTCGCATTTCGAGAATTTTGCGTAAAGCTGTTCCTTCCGAAGGAGTTCCAAAATAAGTCGTAGATGTTGTTCGTGCTCTTCTTTGTTCTTAGAATAGATTAGGATGTCGTCGATGAAGACTATAACAAACTTGTCCAGGTACGGCTTGCAAACTCGGTTCATCAAATCCATAAAAACTGCCGGTGCGTTCGTCAGCCCAAACGGCATGACCAGAAACTCATAGTGCCCATACCGAGTCCTAAAGGCCGTCTTAGAGACATCCTCTTCTCGAACTCTCAACTGGTGATATCCCGATCTCAGATCGATCTTTGAATAGTAGCTCGACCCCTGCAACTGGTCGAACAAGTCGTCAATGCGCGGTAGAGGATAACGGTTCTTCACAGTCACTTTGTTGAGTTCTCGATAGTCGATACACATTCTGAAGGTACCATCCTTCTTCTTCACAAATAACACCGGGGCTCCCCAAGGCGATGAGCTAGGACGAATAAAACCTTTATCCAAGAGTTCTTGTAGCTGCGTGGAGAGTTCTTCCAACTCTGATGGCGCTAACCGATAAGGTGCACGGGCTACAGGCGCGGCTCCAGGAGCTAGTTCAATCTGAAACTCGACTTGGCGATGGGGCGGAAGACCAGGTAATTCCTCAGGGAATACCTCAGGATAGTCGCGTACAACCGGAAAATCTTCTAACTTCTTCTCTTTTTCTGTGGTATCAGTAACTAGAGCCAAAATCGCAGTGTGGCCCTTTCGTAAGTATTTCTGAGCCTTAAGAAGAGAGATGATGTTCTCAACAGCACTTCTCTTGTCGCCACGAATCATGAGAGGTTCACTACCTAAACCAGGAATACGAACGATCTTCTCGTTGCAAAGAATCTCTGCTCGGTGTTGGGATAACCAATCCATCCCAATGACAACGTCGAAACTACCCAAGACAATAGGAATAAGATCAATAGAGAAGGTCTGGTTAGCGAGAATAAGCTGGCAACCCTTGACTACGTGTGAGGCTTCCAAACTCTTACCATTAGCTAGCTCTACGGTGTGTTTGTCGCTCAGGGGTGTAAGAATACGCTTAAGCATCTTACTAACTTCTAGTGACACATAGCTAGTATCGGCACCCGAATCAAATAAGACTGTAACATAAAAGTCGTCGAGAAGGAACTTACCCGTCACCACGTTGGGATCATTCCTTGCTTCACCTTGACCAATCACGAACACTCGTCCCCTAGCACCATTGTTGTGGTTGTTCCCATTGTTACCATTCCCCTGATTGTTGTTGTTGTTCTGGTTCAGTTGGGGACAATCCTTCTTGAAGTGGCCTTCAGCTCCACACTGAAAGCACCCTTTGTTGTTACCCTGCTGCTGTCGCTGGTTCTGCTGAGGTTGCTGACGATTCTGACTGGCGGGGTATGCGCTCCTGCAATCCTTTGCAACATGACCAGGCTTGTTGCACCGATGACAGTTGCCCCTGGTGCATGGCCCACTGTGGTGTAGGTTGCAACGATTGCATTTGGGGTGATTCCCCTTGTATCCACCATGACTTTGACCACTGGACGATTGCTGACTGGGGCTCTTGTGATCATCCGTCTTTCTCTGCTGAGACTGAGTTTGCACAGAAGTTGAACCCCTGCTTGAAGTTCCATCCCATTTCCGTTTATCCCCACTAGAAGCACCAGAAGTAGTTGCAGCACCTATACGCTTCGGTAACTTGTTCTGCTCCACCGCCTGATCAGTAAGACGGTGAGCCAACTGTACAACCTGCTGGATAGTAGTCAAGTTCGCTGAAGTCACATGACTTTGGATTTCTGGTACCAAGCCCTTGAGATAGAGTTCAATTCGCTTATACGGAGGATCCACCATAGTAGGACACAACAAGGCTAGCTCATGCGATCTCTTAGTGTATGCCTCAATCTCTGACCCCGACATCTTGAGATTGTAGAACTCATCTTCCAGCTTGTAAATGTCGTCACGACTGCAGTATTCTTCCCTGATCATTTCCTTGAAAGTTTCCCATGGGGTGGCGTTGGCAGCAACCAACCCTAACATCTGCACTTGAGCTTTCCACCACGTGAGGGCCAAACCCTCGAGAGTACCAGTAGCATACTTCACCCTGCGCGCTTCAGGGCATTCGCACATTTCGAACACAGATTCCAGTTTCTCAAACCAGTGTAGGAGACCTACTGCTCCTTCAGTGCCGCTAAAAGTAGTGGGTCGACAGTCCATAAAGGTCTTAAAAGTGCACACCGGTGCCTGAGCATATTGACCTAAGGTAGGTGAAAGAAAAGACAGAGTTTAACACGAAGGTTGGTTCACGAGAGTAGGATCCAAATGATCCTAGAACAATTTCGGTCTGCAGGATATACCTCCTGCGTTTGCAGCTGCCAGCGCTGCGGCAACTCGCTCGTTGATCAAAGCCGTCAACTGGGCTTGTGTCATGTTAACGCGTCCAGACATGGTTCTTCATAATAAGAGTAATACGTGTGAGAGAGGTTCGCGAAAGTACGATAGTAGGACAGAGTAAGTACACACGTGTTCAAACAACAGTAGTTATACTAATCAAGCATACCATGAGCAATGTACTATGTAACTAACAAGTAGGCAATATTCATACATTATATTACCTAGAATGTCGAGCCTTGCATGAGGAGTGAAGTGTCGTTGTGGACCGTTGAGCACTAAACCGGTTATAGTCTGGTTTTAACAAAAACGTTTCTCCTTTATCAAAACCAAGTTCACTATAACCAATGGCTCTGATACCAATCTGTCACACCCCCAAATCCCCTACCTGCGGAGTACTACCGCTTGGAGGCGTGACTGACCAGGATCCAGCCACCAATCATACTGAACGAGCATATAAGTAATTATAAAAGTTTAACCAATACGATTAGTGTTTCAAAACAAACAAGTTTAAGTTGCAAGCGGAAGCATAAGTTTAAAGTTATGACATAAGTTCAAAAGTTCCAAGTTTAGCATAGCACGTAGCAATCCGTGTCCCACAACGATCCTCCTCCATGCAAGCTCCAGCTAAGTACCTATGGTCCTGCAAAGCATGTAGTAACGAGTCAACAACTAGTTGAGTGAGTTCACGGGTGGGCGTTTGTTTTAGTTATTCCGAAAACAGTTTCCTTTAACTGGCATCCTGCCGTGGGGGTTACCCCATAGTTTAAAAACGTGACATGTTCATTCCCAGTTACTCCGGCACTCCGGCCGTGGGGGCTACCCCATGATAGTTATCAGGCATTTCGGCCGTGGGGGCTACCCCATGCGTACACTAGACTCGTTACCATATCGACTGCTGACTGTAGTCATGTTTATGTGCCCTGAAAACATCAATGTCTATCATCATTGACGTGCCCCAGATCCATTAGTTCACGCCCGTCCTCTGCGGCACGGTGTGAGGCTTGTCAGACCTAAATAGCGCTATCTAACTAATGACCCGCTCGCCATTGGCCCGGCGATTAGTCGATACAAAAAGGAGGGACTTCGTGATAGAGTTTTAGTCTAGTACGTTTATCCGTCCATCCGGACGAGGAATCACATTCCTGAACCACTGACGTCCTACCCAAGGAGGACGAGGAATCCACATTCCTTAATCCCGTTCCCAACCCAGGGAATCCCATGCTTTGTAGAGAGTGTGAACTCACCTTGGTTTGCTCGGCAGATAATCACAGAAAGTCAATCAAGTCGCAAGTAGTCAATAACGTCCTAACACAGATATCACTTATAATCAGATCCGAACCAAGTAGTGCACAAATGTTCAACACGTATGGCAAACACGTTTAACAGTAACAGTTCTCAGTTAACAGTCAGACATAATTCCAAAGTCTAAGTGTGAGGCCCAAACAGTTGGGCTCGTGATAACAGGCCCAAATAACACATCAACAGTAGCACAGAAGTCCATAAATTCGGCCCACTAACTTAGGCCCAAAGTGTGGTCTCGAGTCGCAACCGGACTCGCAAGCATGGTCTCGAGTCATGCTGTGTGTGCTGATCTCAGGTGGTTGCGAGTCGCAACCGGTGTCGCAACCATGGTTTCGGCTTGTCATGCTGAGGTCTCGAGTCGCAACGGGACTCGTAACCTGTGGTCTCGGCTTGTCCTGTTATGGTTGCGAGTCGCAACCGCGTGGTCTCGAGTCATCACGCTGTGGTTGCGAGTCGCAACCGGGTGATTGCGAGTCGGTAGCAGTCGTTTTCATGTTCACGTGTTGATGCAGATGTAGTCAGCCAAATGGTACAATGTAATCAGGCCCTAAATCAGGAAATAACCAATAGAATTCCACTAACATTTTTCCTAATCAGGCTATTAGTCAAAGGTGGATCAAAATCACAAGGGTTTTCAATCTTCAACTATTATTCAAAGTGTTCTTCATACATTCAAACCCATATTCATCATGTTCATAGCATTTTTAACACCTACTCAACCAACACTATGAACAAACATCAAAATACTTAGCATAACACATAACTCGGTTTTTATATAAGTCCGATTTCATGCCAAGTGCAACCCGATTTCATGTATCATCAAATTTTAGTAGTTTAAACTCTATTTAACCCAAGATATCATAACCCATGCATATAGTTTCATCTTTTGACAACAAATGGTTATTTCATCAAACAAGCTTCTTGATAAACAATCATCTCATATAAAAGAACAACTTAACCATCAAACTCAAACACTAAGCATAACATGAATCATCAACATTCCTACATCACAAATCACAACAAAAATCAACCATAAACATTAAAAACACTAACCGGTTAATGGGTTTCGAGGGTGTGTGTAAAGCTTCCAACCGGGTGTGTGTGTGAGCCGATCCAAGTCCCAATCCGAGAATGATGAAGTGTTTGTGTTCTAGAGTTTAAGTGAGAGAAGTAGGAGAGTGTGTGTGTGTAATGTTTCAACAAATGGCAAAAGTTAACTAAGGGTGGTTTATATAGGCTAGTTCAAGTGTGTGCACCCTTAGTGGGTTTCGAGTGGGTTTACGGCCCAATGACCCAACCGGCCAAAGGTTCTCGGCCCAAGTTCACTCGAGACCTCATGGTCTCGAGTCGGGTTCCTTATTCTCGGTTGGGTTCTTGGTTCACATAAAACACGTACACATATATATATATATACAAATGCACACATAACCAAGCACATAAAAATTCACGTTTATCATTAAGTTTAATCGGTCAGCTAGTCACATAACGTACAAGCAAGTTACAACGAAAGGTTCTAAATTTCGAGTTGTCACATCGGTCATTCCTTCCAATCCAAACATACCCAGGATTTCAGGAACGGGAGTTGTCAATTCCTATGGTACCATTACCTACTAACGAGCGGCGTGATCAATGTTAATGAATGTATATTGTCCCACTTAAACAAACCAAATGTCATACCCAAAAATGTAAGCATGAAAATGTCATGTAAAACAAATGCACTAAGTATGATGAACATACATAGCGTGAAAATGTCATGTAAAACAATGCACTAGGTATGATAAACATACATAGCGTGAAAGTGTCATGTAAATCAATGCACTAAGTATGATAAACATACATAGCGTGAAATTGTCATGTAAAACAAATGTATCAGTGAACATAGCAAGTATATGATGCGAAAACCAGAAAAGTATGAAAGTAACAAGTAGGCACATGTGTTTCACCCCAAAATGTTTAGAAAACAGTAAAAGAGGGGACTATGTACTCACTTGAGATTGCTTAGAAGTCGTAGAACAACCACCAAGCAATGCTAGAAGATCACGGAATCAAACAGCACCTATAAAGGCACCTACATTAATAAACGGACCTATCGGAGGATCGGGTAGTACGAGGGTTCGCAAACCAAATAAGTGTGGGAACTTATGTAATATGGTTTGACAAAGCCTACATACTAAAACGAAACTTATCCTAAGTGCTTTTGACCCGTTACGACCCGCTTAGGTAGCTTATGCTACTTTAACGCGTCGTTTGCGTAAAACGCGCTTGAAACGCCTAACTAGCCCTATGACAAGCAAGATATGCCTTAACACACTTAATATTGTTGCTAAATCAGTTTAGGTGTCAAAATTTATGTTACATAAGTTTAAAATGAATTTTAGTGTAAAAAGGGCATTTTGGTAATTTACCTAAAGCATAAGAACCACTTGTCATACAACTACTCAAATGGCGTGACCATAAGGTATAACCTTGAAAGGTTATTCCCTATACACTATGGTCACCTAATGTGTTTGGTCGGATCCTAATGATCGACCAAATGGGTCGGGTTCGTAAGCCTAAGCGATTGATTAGATCGCTTACCCTTACGACCCTAAACAAGCACAAAACTAAAAGCGACGAGCTAAACATGCTAGAACATGTTTAGAAAACAGGTTTTGGTATTAAAACAAACGGTTTTAATACCCTAAAGTAGTTTGGTTACAAAATGCGCAAGAAAACGCATTTTGACCGAAACTACGGCTCGTCACTAAGCCTAGATAACGTGGTAATCAGTAGGTATAGTCGCTAGGGACTATAACCAACGTGATTACGCTCACGTTATGAAGTTCAAACGAACTTCGCATTGACCATAAACTGGTCAATGCAGAAAGTCAAACAAAGTTTGACTTTCGGACTCGAAAAGCAATAAAAGAACGAAAGAATACTTACAACGGGTCCCCGCAAGATTGAATTCCGAGTACTCTCAGGTATGAAGTGTCAAAGCACCCCAACTTAGAGAGCAACCTCTGAATTCAAGTGTGAGGGAAATGGGCAAGACATGAAGGGGTATTTATAGGATTTGGTGAACCGTTAAGATCGTTCCTCGCAAAGCGTGCTTCGATCTTGGCCATCCATGTGTACCCATAGTTTTTAAAAACCATTTGAGCCCATTATTTCAGTCCCCTGATTTGAAAATACCATTTGCAATGGGTTTAGAGGTGCAAGACAGCTGCATATAGCTGTTTTCAACAATTTTTCGTATCTGGGGACCTCACGCGGCCCGCCTAAAGTTTGGGGGAATCCTTACGCGCCCCGCCTGAGCAAACTTTGACAGATTTGTCAGTTTTGGTCCCTGCAGCTTAGAAACATGCGTTTCGGCCCATTTTTGACACGTTTAAGGCCCGTTAACCTCATTTCAAGGCTCTAAAATGAAGTTAAAGTATAGGGGACTCAAAACATGCTCAAAAATATCTCGGATGTCAGTTCGTTTGGTCGTACGATCGCGATGTTCGCTTAATTACGACGGAATGCGCATAAGCGCGAAAAACGATCCAAATTGCGCGACGAATGGATTTTTCTCATGCCAAACATTAAAACATAATATTTTAATGCTTACATAAATTTTTGGATGTCCGGAAGTAATCAGAACGTAAGATATGCGCGAAAGTGCAAACTTATGCACTTTTTGACACTTTTAGTCCCTGAATGAGCATAAAGTTTATTTTAGCACACCGAACCCCTCAAAGCCTATTTCTAAGCTATGTAAAGGATATTTAAGGTGTGTTTAACTTATGATCATGTTCCGGAATGTTCGTTACAGTTCAAATCGGCATACTTTCGCAGTTTGTCAATTTTAGTCCCTGTAAGCGAATTAACTGAATTTTGCCATACCAAAGCCTTCGAAACTTATTTCTAAGTTATGTAAAGGTTATTTAAGGTATGTTAAGCATAAATTGATGTTCCGGAGTATTTGTTGCATATAACTGATTACGTTTTCGTACCAGTTTGCATATAATCCTCCAGAAAGCAATATAGAGTTTGAAATCGAATAAAAGCCAAAACATGAAAAACATTAAACATAAAGAAGCAAGCATAGGGATCAAATAACTTTATTTCATTGATAACCGAACTGTTTACAATGATTACAAGCACAAATGTCACAGTCTCCCCTACTTGTGGGAATTTCGTCCCGAAATTCGTTTAGAGGAAACTCGTGGGAATAGATGTGGATACTTCGCCTTCATTTGATCTTCACGTTCCCAAGTAAACTCAGGTCCACGTTTAGATTCCCAGCGAACTTTAACCAACGGAATGCGCTTGCGTTTAAGCCATTTGACTTCACGATCCATAATTTCCACAGGTTTCTCAACAAAATGTAGTGTTTTATCAACACGAATTTCGTCAAGTGGTATGTGGAGGTTCTCATCAGCTAAGCACCTTTTGAGGTTGGATACGTGGAAAGTTGGATGAACATTTCCAAGTTCAGGAGGCAATTGAAGTCTGTAGGCTACCTTACCGATTCTTTCGACGATCTGGAATGGTCCAACGTATCTAGGTGCAAGTTTTCCTTTCTTTCCAAATCTGATCACACCTTTCCAAGGTGAGACCTTGAGTAATACTCGATCACCGACTTGAAAATCCAAGGGCTTGCGTTTTAGGTCCGCGTAACTCTTTTGACGGCTTCGAGCTGCCTGTAAGTTATCACGAACTTTCTTAACCTTGTCAGTTGTCTCCAGAATGAGGTCAGGTCCAGTAATCTGAGCCTCACCTATCTCATTCCAGCAGACTGGTGAACGACATTTTCGACCATAGAGAGCCTCGAAAGGAGCCATGTTGATGCTGGAGTGATAACTGTTGTTGTAGGAGAATTCAATCAATGGAAGATGTGAATCCCAACTACCACCGAAGTCGATCACACAAGCTCTAAGCATATCCTCCAAAGTCTGGATTGTTCTTTCAGTTTGGCCATCAGTTTGTGGATGATAAGCTGTGCTCAGATTGAGTTGGGTCCCCATAGCAGATTGCATGGTTCTCCAAAATCGAGAGGAGAAGCGAGCATCCCTATCAGAAATAATGTTCAAAGGAACACCATGTCGAGATACAATTTCATCCACATAGATTTTAGCCAAATATTCAGCAGAAAAATCCTCACGGATTGGCAAGAAATGCGCTGATTTAGTAAGACGGTCCACAATTACCCAGATGGCATCGTGACCTTTCTTAGTGCGCGGAAGTTTAGTAATGAGATCCATAGCGATGTTTTCCCATTTCCAAACTGGAATCTCTGGTTGCTCCAAAAGACCATAAGGATGCTGGTGTTCGGCCTTAACCTTAAGACAAGTAAGGCATTTTGAAACGTATAAGGCAATGTCTTTCTTCATACCAGGCCACCAATACTGAGTACGAAGATCCTTATACATTTTGTCTGAGCCAGGATGGATAGAATAACGAGATTTATGGGCCTCATCCATAAGCAAAGTACGAAGATCATCTTGGCTTGGGACCCACAAACGGTCCATGAAATAATACGACCCATCTTCCTTCAGAACAAGATCAGGCTTAATGTGATAGGGTAATTCCTTACCCATCAAGTCTTGTGAAACACAAGCATGCTGAGCCTGAGAAATGCGGGCTTGAATATCGGATCGAGCTTGGATAGCAGTTTGATCACGAATACAATGAAGCATAGTACGTTCCTTACGACTTAATGCGTCAGCCACGACATTCGCTTTACCAGGATGGTAGCGAATTTCGCAATCATAGTCGTTTAGGAGTTCGACCCAACGTCTTTGCCTCATGTTGAGTTCCTTCTGATTGAAGATGTGCTGGAGACTTTTGTGGTCAGTGAAAACCACGCATTTTGTACCGTACAAATAGTGTCTCCAGATTTTGAGAGCGAAAACAACTGCACCTAACTCAAGATCATGAGTGGTGTAGTTTCTCTCATGTACCTTCAATTGTCTAGATGCGTAGGCTATGACTTTGTTCCTTTGCGTTAGAACACAGCCAAGACCCAATTTCGATGCATCACAGTAGACAACAAAATCATCGTTGCCCTCAGGCAGAGTTAGAATAGGTGCATCACAAAGCTTCTGCTTCAAGGTCTGAAACGCTTCTTCTTGCTTAGAACCCCATTCAAAGGGTTTGTTTTTCTGAGTTAGAGCAGTTAGGGGAACTGCAATCTTCGAGAAGTTTTTAATGAAGCGGCGGTAATAACCCGCAAGACCAAGGAAAGAACGAACCTCAGTAGGAGTAGTTGGCGTATCCCAATCCTTAATCGCACTGATCTTGGAGGGATCTACATGAATACCTTGTTCGTTGACAATATGTCCCAAAAATTGAACTTCCTTTAGCCAAAATTCGCACTTGGAGAACTTGGCAAAAAGTTGCTCTTTCTTTAGGAGTTCCAGAGTAAGACGAAGATGATGCTCGTGATCAGCTTGCGTCTTAGAGTAAATCAAGATATCATCAATGAAAACGATGATGAACTTAACTAAATAAGGCTTGCAGACCCTATTCATCAAGTCCATGAAAACAGCAGGAGCATTGGTCAAACCGAATGGCATGACTGTGAACTCATAATGCCCATATCGAGTGCGGAATGCTGTTTTGGGAATATCCTCTTCATGCACACGAAGTTGATGATACCCAGAACGAAGATCAATCTTCGAAAAGCAAGTAGCACCCTGTAATTGGTCAAAGAGATCATCAATGCGAGGTAGGGGATATCGATTCTTGATGGTAAGCTTATTCAGCTCACGATAATCGATACACATTCTGAAGGATCCATCCTTCTTCTTGACAAAGAGAACGGGAGCACCCCAAGGAGAAAAGCTAGGACGGATAAAGCCTTTGTCAGAAAGCTCTTGAAGCTGCTTAGATAGCTTCTTGCATCTCGGATGGTGCAAGGCGATACGGAGCTTTGGCAATAGGATTTGCACCAGGTACAAGATCGATAAGGAACTCGACTTGGCGTGCTGGGGGTAGACCAGGTAATTCTTCAGGAAACAGCTCCGGATAATCCCGAACAACAGGGATATCTTGAATAGACTTACCTTGGTCTTTATCTGCCGTAACATGTGCCAAGAAGGCCACATAGTTCTTTCGCAGATACTTCCGAGCTTGAGAACAAGACATAAGCTTGAGGCTACTAACAGGTTTCTCACCACGAACCTGTAGGATCTCACCTGACGGGAGCGGCACACGAACGATCTTCTCAAAACAAACCACCTCTGCGCGATGCTTGGCTAACCAATCCATACCCACAATAATGTCGAAACTCCCAAGACGCATAGGCGTGAGGTCGATAGGAAAAAGATGGTTGCTAAGGTTTAATTGGCAGTTGCGAAGAATGGAATTAAGAACAATGGGTTCACCATTCGCAACTTCAACAGTCAAAGGTTTACCTAGTTTTGTTCTAGACACGCGAAGCAATGGTTCGAAAGATAAAGACACAAAACTTTTATCGGCCCCTGAATCAAAAAGAACAGACGCAGGTTGATTATTAACTAAGAACGTACCGTTCACCACTTCGTTGTCTGCCTGCGCCTCAACAGCATTCATATTGAAAGCTCGTCCACGAGCCTGAGCCTGAACTGGATTTGCATTAACCAGCCTTGGACACTGGTTTCGATAATGAGTCAGGTCTCCGCAATTAAAGCATGAGCCGGGAGGGTAGTGAGGTCGTGCAGCTTGCTGTTGAACAGGTGGTTGAGCTACCTGATTTCGAGCAAAACGACAAACTTCTGCAAGATGACCCGACTTCCCACAGTTGGTACAGAAACGACACGGGAGTTGTTGCTGATGATGACTATTGCACCTATTGCACAAAGGTGCATTCCCTTCATACCGTTTCTTCGCGGGAGGCTGCGCTGGCTGATTGGGTGCTGCCTGGTTCTGTTGGGCAGTGATTGCAAAATTTTGGGAAGCCTTTCGCTTCCTAGAGCCCCTTGATGAGCCAGAATCCTTCCCTTTCTTACCTTTCTTGCTATCCCCTTTGTCAGAATCCTGCTTCTTACCCTTGTCACCCTTCCTATGCAATTTCCCCTTTCTGACCTGCGATTCTGTTAATGTCGCAGCTAACTCAATGGCCTGACGGACAGTGGTAGGTTTACTCCCGGTAACAATGTCTTGCACAGAATCAGGTAGACCATCGATGTATCTTTCGATAGCTTTGTCAAGTGGGGTGACCATTGTTGGGCATAGCAAACTCAACTCTTCATATCTATCAGTGTACGCCCGGTGCTCACCACTAACCTGTTTCAGATTGTCAAACTCCCTTTCCAACTTTCGTAGCTCATGACGAGGACAGAACTCACTCATCATGAGAGTCCTTAGCTCGGCCCATGATTGTGCTAAAGCGACTTCAGCACCTCGATCTCTCATAACCCCGTTCCACCATGTCAACGCCCTCTTCTGAAAGACACTTGAAGCAAACTCGACCTTGCGATTATCAGGACACTGAACATGACGAAAAGTATTCTCAATGCTCTCAAACCATTGAAGAAGCCCAGTTGCTCCTTCGGTACCACTGAACTTGAGTGGTTTAGCCGAATTGAAACTCTTAAAGTTACAAGGAGCGTTCTGATTGACGTTTGCTTGGTTAAACTGAGCAATAAGATTCGGGAACGCCGCAGCCATATGCTGTGCGATGATTTCCGCCAGTTCGGCATTGGGTAGCTGATTTTCGCGTCGAGGAGGCATGCTAAAGAAAAGAGGAAAACACGAGAGGAAACGAGTGAGATGATTAGATGAAAAGAATGAGATGAAACAAAATCAACAAAGCAAGGATGGTGGTCATTTGTCTGTATCACAAAGCAAACAAATGACGCACAGTGACTAATCAAAGTAAATGGGTCCATAAACAATGCTTAACGAAGACATGCTCGCCTATAAGTGAACACTCACCCCAAGAGTTCCCAGGTAAGAGTGACTGGTCCGATTATGTGGATTTGTACGAACACTCTAGCCTTAGACAGAAAACCCAGGGTACAGGCATTCACTCTTCCAGTTTGCACGTGTTCACATCATTTAGACCCAAACTTTGACGGGATTTTGAAAACTCGAAAGGCACTAAGCCAAATATGAGTTAAACTGGAAGGGTTCAAAATAATAAAATAAATCATTTGAAAAATAGAGGATTGTTTTTCAAAAAATCGTTTTAGAAATCTGGGTTCTTGTTTTGATGATCACCTAAGGATAGGTGAAGTGCATGTTTTAAAATCTAAACACAAGACAACTTGTGTTGGGGTCCTAGAAAGGTTATAGTCTAGGTCAAAGCATTACTAATAACCTAATTCCCTATAACCATTGGCTCTGATACCAACTCTTCTGTCACACCCCGACCACGTAAAACATCAAATCGTGGCGGAAACGTCGGGGAGTGTTGTAACAGAATTATTGTTTCACAACCATGGCATTTAAAGTTATATTTTATTTATCAATAAAAGAGGTACATTGTCTTGAAATAACTGAAACATAGAGTACATAACATGTTTTAATTAGACTAGCTTCATTTTAAAGTCACTAAGGCCCAAGTCCACCCTAGCGTATCACGATCAAGCTATGCATTAGCTCCTGAAACACATGTGAAAATAAAGTACGTTAGCATAAAAATGCCAGTGAGTAACATAGGTTTTGTGAAAATAGGATTCATGACTTAGGTTTTAGAAAAGGGTTGTTTAACAAAGTCAGTCATGATCCTTGTAACATGTTTTGTTTTATAAATCATTTGAAAAGCGATGATAAAGTAGATGATATGTGAAAAAGTAATGTAAGGTTAAATGAATAACTAAGTAAAATGAGTTTGTATATATATTTATCGAACAGTGTTGTAAAACAATGTCTTATGAAAATGTGTTATTTGTAAGAAAAATGATTAAGTCCAAGTTGAATGACTTAAATAAACCACCCAATGAAAGTTGCCCATATCTAAACCATTTGCCCAATGTTATTGTGAAAACCATGTCAAAATGTATATATATCAATATCAACATTGTCTATGTCAAATATCAATCATGTAATGTGTAATCAAAATGTCAATGTATGGTTAGTGAAATATATATCAACTAAACCATAGGAAAAATGCACAAAACAGTGTATTGAAGTAAAACATGGTTTAAATCAACGCTATGTTTTGTGGAAAATGCATGCTATAATGAATACAGACATTTATGCGGTATTGTGAAAATGCATACATCCAAGCCTTGCAACTGTGGTGATAAACCTTTAAACAAATTAAAGGTCTATTTGTCTAAATGTTTTAATCGAATTCGGTCATTCCTTCCAATCCAAACATACCCAGGATTTCAGGAACGGGAGTTGTCAATTCCTATGGTACCATTACCTACTAACGAGCGGCGTGATCAATGTTAATGAATGTATATTGTCCCACTTAAACAAACCAAATGTCATACCCAAAAATGTAAGCATGAAAATGTCATGTAAAACAAATGCACTAAGTATGATGAACATACATAGCGTGAAAATGTCATGTAAAACAATGCACTAGGTATGATAAACATACATAGCGTGAAAGTGTCATGTAAATCAATGCACTAAGTATGATAAACATACATAGCGTGAAATTGTCATGTAAAACAAATGTATCAGTGAACATAGCAAGTATATGATGCGAAAACCAGAAAAGTATGAAAGTAACAAGTAGGCACATGTGTTTCACCCCAAAATGTTTAGAAAACAGTAAAAGAGGGGACTATGTACTCACTTGAGATTGCTTAGAAGTCGTAGAACAACCACCAAGCAATGCTAGAAGATCACGGAATCAAACAGCACCTATAAAGGCACCTACATTAATAAACGGACCTATCGGAGGATCGGGTAGTACGAGGGTTCGCAAACCAAATAAGTGTGGGAACTTATGTAATATGGTTTGACAAAGCCTACATACTAAAACGAAACTTATCCTAAGTGCTTTTGACCCGTTACGACCCGCTTAGGTAGCTTATGCTACTTTAACGCGTCGTTTGCGTAAAACGCGCTTGAAACGCCTAACTAGCCCTATGACAAGCAAGATATGCCTTAACACACTTAATATTGTTGCTAAATCAGTTTAGGTGTCAAAATTTATGTTACATAAGTTTAAAATGAATTTTAGTGTAAAAAGGGCATTTTGGTAATTTACCTAAAGCATAAGAACCACTTGTCATACAACTACTCAAATGGCGTGACCATAAGGTATAACCTTGAAAGGTTATTCCCTATACACTATGGTCACCTAATGTGTTTGGTCGGATCCTAATGATCGACCAAATGGGTCGGGTTCGTAAGCCTAAGCGATTGATTAGATCGCTTACCCTTACGACCCTAAACAAGCACAAAACTAAAAGCGACGAGCTAAACATGCTAGAACATGTTTAGAAAACAGGTTTTGGTATTAAAACAAACGGTTTTAATACCCTAAAGTAGTTTGGTTACAAAATGCGCAAGAAAACGCATTTTGACCGAAACTACGGCTCGTCACTAAGCCTAGATAACGTGGTAATCAGTAGGTATAGTCGCTAGGGACTATAACCAACATGATTACGCTCACGTTATGAAGTTCAAACGAACTTCGCATTGACCATAAACTGGTCAATGCAGAAAGTCAAACAAAGTTTGACTTTCGGACTCGAAAAGCAATAAAAGAACGAAAGAATACTTACAACGGGTCCCCGCAAGATTGAATTCCGAGTACTCTCAGGTATGAAGTGTCAAAGCACCCCAACTTAGAGAGCAACCTCTGAATTCAAGTGTGAGGGAAATGGGCAAGACATGGAGGGGTATTTATAGGATTTGGTGAACCGTTAAGATCGTTCCTCGCAAAGCGTGCTTCGATCTTGGCCATCCATGTGTACCCATAGTTTTTAAAAACCATTTGAGCCCATTATTTCAGTCCCCTGATTTGAAAATACCATTTGCAATGGGTTTAGAGGTGCAAGACAGCTGCATATAGCTGTTTTCAACAATTTTTCGTATCTGGGGACCTCACGCGGCCCGCCTAAAGTTTGGGGGAATCCTTACGCGCCCCGCCTGAGCAAACTTTGACAGATTTGTCAGTTTTGGTCCCTGCAGCTTAGAAACATGCGTTTCGGCCCATTTTTGACACGTTTAAGGCCCGTTAACCTCATTTCAAGGCTCTAAAATGAAGTTAAAGTATAGGGGACTCAAAACATGCTCAAAAATATCTCGGATGTCAGTTCGTTTGGTCGTACGATCGCGATGTTCGCTTAATTACGACGGAATGCGCATAAGCGCGAAAAACGATCCAAATTGCGCGACGAATGGATTTTTCTCATGCCAAACATTAAAACATAATATTTTAATGCTTACATAAATTTTTGGATGTCCGGAAGTAATCAGAATGTAAGATATGCGCGAAAGTGCAAACTTATGCACTTTTTGACACTTTTAGTCCCTGAATGAGCATAAAGTTTATTTTAGCACACCGAACCCCTCAAAGCCTATTTCTAAGCTATGTAAAGGATATTTAAGGTGTGTTTAACTTATGATCATGTTCCGGAATGTTCGTTACAGTTCAAATCGGCATACTTTCGCAGTTTGTCAATTTTAGTCCCTGTAAGCGAATTAACTGAATTTTGCCATACCAAAGCCTTCGAAACTTATTTCTAAGTTATGTAAAGGTTATTTAAGGTATGTTAAGCATAAATTGATGTTCCGGAGTATTTGTTGCATATAACTGATTACGTTTTCGTACCAGTTTGCATATAATCCTCCAGAAAGCAATATAGAGTTTGAAATCGAATAAAAGCCAAAACATGAAAAACATTAAACATAAAGAAGCAAGCATAGGGATCAAATAACTTTATTTCATTGATAACCGAACTGTTTACAATGATTACAAGCACAAATGTCACAAGGAAAAAGGCAGAAGTGAAAAGAAAAGGAAAATCAAGACGACAACGGGTTAGACCAACCTTATTTTCCTCGAGATCTGGCTGAGGTCTCGAAGTTCACCAAAAGGATTACTGAGGCACCCATGCCTCCAAAACTCAAGTTGCCCTTGAACTTCGACAGATACGATGGGACAAAAGACCCGGAGGATCACCTGGATGCCTTCAAGGGTGCAGGACAACTGGGGTGATGGCCTATGCCCACTTGGTGCCATATGTTCGTCCAGACCCTGACAGAGGGGGCCAGGCTCTGGTTCGATAGCCTCCCTCCTGGGGGAATAGACAGCGATGAGGAGCTGAGTGAGAAGTTCCTGAGGAACTTCAGTCAGCAGAGAAAGGTGATCAAGAACCCCAATGAAATCATGCACATATGGCAACGGGACAATGAAAGGGTGGATCAATACATGGAGATGTTCGTTAAGGAGAGTATGAACATTAAAGATGTCCCCGAGGTGATGAAGATTAGCAGCTTCATCAACGGGTTGAAGCACACCCAGTTATGTGAAAAGCTAGGTGAGGAATTCCCACCTACATTTGACAACCTTATGGATCGAGTTAGAGCTTTCGTCAGGGGAAAAGACACAGTCAGTAAGGCCAAGGAGATGGATGTCCCGGCCCAGAGAGCCAATCCTACATCAAAGCTTCTGGAAAAAGGTACACCATATCCCCGAAAAACAACTTTCAATAAAACACAGCATGACATGATGAAACCAACAAACTCCCCATATAGACCTCGGGGTAGGGGGTTAGCACCCTATTCTGACAGTTTTACCCCTCTTATAAAGACCTCGAGCGAAATATTGGCCACGGAAAGGGTAAAGAACTCTTTCCCTAAACCTCCCCCTATAAAGCCGGGACCGAAAGCTAGTATTGTGACTTCCATAAGGGGTATGGCCATAAGACCGATGACTGCATGTACCTAAAAAGAGAGATAGAAGTTGCAGTGAAAAAAGGTAAGTTGGCACATTTGGTTAAAGAAATTAAAGAAGGAGGAGAAAGGAAGGGAAAAGATACAAAGGAACCAGAGAGGGCATACGTTGACATGATTAGAAGGAAAGATGAATACGACCCCACCAGAAGTGTCAAGGCCAGGGTATTGGGCCCCCCAGACCGCATGAAGGCCCCCATACTAATGCCACACCTAGAAGATCACGAGGTACAAAGGCTCCCTCTCAACATCTCAACAATCATAGCTGGACACAAGGTGGCCAGGATACATGTGGACGGAGGAAGTGGAGTTGAAGTAATATATGGGCACTATTTCCTAAGGTTCGACAGAGATGTAAGGGACAGATTGGAAGAAGACTCGATCCCCCTGGTAGGTTTCATCAACAGTGTATCCCAACCCTTGGGGAAGATTAGGCTCCCATTCACAGTTGGAGTGGGAGATCGGGTCCGGACCATAACCCTCACTTTCACTGTGGTCCGGGCACCCTCCAAATACAATGCAATCCTAGGCAGGCCAGGCATCGGGGACCTACAAGCACATGCCTCAACCCCACATGGAGCACTGGTGTTTCAAACACCCAAGGGTTTGACTTGTGTAAAGTCTTCCTATGAGGTTATATCCTCAGTCTCAGAAGGGGAGGTGGCAGAGAGATCCCAAAAAGAAGGAATCGAAGAATGAGCCCTCTGTGATAGGTTTCCAGAACAAACGGTAAAGGTAGGCAGCCACCTCAGCGACAAATGTAAAAGTGCTCTCACGGAACTGCTCCTTCTCAACATTGACGTCTTCGCATTCCAACATGGAGACATGACCGGAATCCCGAGGAGTCTAACTGAGCATAGGCTCAATACTTACACCTGGGTACAACCAGTCAAGCAGAAGAAGCAAAGCATGGGTCCCAGCAAAAGAAGGGCTACATGCGAAGAAACAAGGAAGTTTCTCAGGGCTAGAATAGTGAGGGAGGTCAAGTACCCTTCCTGGATTGCCAATCCCGTCATGGTCAAAAAGAAAGACGGAGGGTGGAGGATGTGCATAGACTTCCAGGATCTGAACAAAGCATGTCCCAAGGACTGCTACCCCCTCCCGGAGATAGACGTCCAGGTGGACTCCCTGTCTCAGTATCCGTTGAAGTGCTTTCTTGACGCATACAAGGGGTACCACCAAATTCAAATGTCGCTAGAGGACGAGGAGAAAACCACATTCATCACAGACGAATGCACCTTTTGTTACACCAAAATGCGTTCGGTGTAACACCTCGTAAAATCATGTCCAATATAGTATCGACACGTGTCATGGATTTTAAACGTGTAAAGGATTGATTACGAGGGACTAAAGTTGACAAACGAAGAAAGTGTGTGTGTAAAAGGATCCAAAGTGTCAATAATTGAAAATTTTGCCTTTCAACGACTCTACACGATGTTTATACCCTTAAACGAATAAATCATGAATCATATGAAACCGTTCGTGGAAGAAAGTGAAATTTTACAAGACGCGAGGGTTAAATGTGTTAACATGTTTTCGTAATACCTCTGAGTGACCTTTTAATGAACCCGGAGCCTTGTAATGATTAATTATGCTCCCAAGAACAAGTGATAAAAATTTCACAAGGTTTCGATATCGTATGAGATAAATACAGTAGAAACTTGATAAATTAATACTCGATTATTTAATAAACTCTCTAAGATAATATTTTTTTGCCGGTCCCGACTCGGGGATAGGGTGCTAAATTAATAATTCGCTAAAATTATAAGATAATACATTTTTGCTAATTTCTTTAGACCCTATATAAAATATAAATTAATAATTCCTTATATGTAGCATATTACATGAATGATTTATGAAGGTTTCTTGAAAAATGACTCAATTGTCTTTTGTTTTTTGTTGAAATCAATTTCCCCTTGAATCTCGTCTCTAATTTTCCTAAGCATGGTAAGAACTTCTGGTGTTGTTGAAATCAATTTCCCCTTGAATCTCATCTCTAATTTTCAAACTGGTCAACTTTGTCTCTTATGGATTTTAATTTGTCCTCCATGCCCTCCATTTCAACAGATCCACTCTCTCCAAAACGCCGGAAATTTTTAATTCCATATCTTGCTTTGAACTTTCCAAGCCAACCAATAGAAAAAGTAAAGTCTGGAGTATCCACTGGATACATATCTTTCATGAACTTTTTCGCCTTCTCGATGATTAGTTCACCAGTCATATTCACATGTTCTTGATATTGAAGAATCCATTCATAGAGAGATTTTTCTAGGTCAGGAAATTTTTCCGGTTTGTGTTGCTTGACATCGCCTCTTTCGGGAGCAAGTGAGAGATACTCTAAAGACCGCTTATTAGTATTCGATATTGTCGCTTGACTCACCTGCAAACCGTAGTTACTATGAACCCATTCTTGCAATTGCTTTTGAGTGAGACTTGGATTATCCTTGTTATGCTTGCATAATGCTTTTCGAATCTCGTCTGTCATTGTTGTTTTTTTCACACCTTTAAGATGGGAAGCCATGTTGTGTGTATGATTTGTTTGTGTTAACCTATTTTGATCTTGTATTTATATAGAAAATATTTTTAATGTCCATAAAGTGATACATTGAACACAAGAAGCATAATAAGGTGGGAGATTGAAGGTTTCTTTCAAATTGGGCTGTTCATTTGATATACATGCATTGTATACAATAATTAAGTGGAAGCTTGAAAGGTGTTTGTAAACTAAGTATTCTACTATAAATTAATAAAATATTAATTAATATATAAATTAATAATTATTAATTTATCGATTAATTAATAACTCTTTTAATTAATAAATTTTGGTGTTCCCAAGTGTATTATTTTATAGAGTTTCTACTGTACGTTAACTTTCGTAATTAAGGGGTTAAAAGCGTCAACGAGGCAAAACTTGTGTTTTCGGTTATCGTTTAACGAAACCGGACCTAACAGTGTTTGGTTATATCTCATGGATCCTAAAAATATAAATTTCATGGGTTAATTGTGCTTAAAATGAAAGTTATGAGGTTTTAAAGGTCCAGGGGTCAAATCTGCCAAGTTTCAAACTTGTTTGGCTGGTCACCATGGTGGTGGCGCTGCGCCACCACAAAGGACTCCTGCCGTCGCGCAACGCCACGGCCTAAAATGGACAGAATTCTTGCACAGCTGCAAGTTTCAACAAGTTATCTTCTCCAAACCATTCTTACACTCACATAACTTGATTCTATGGACTCTTTGCTAGTTTTTAAAACCACCTAAACACACGTATGCCTCAGATTATACTTGGGGACACTTGTAACAATCTTGGATCCATCCAAAACCCTATATAAAGGGGCAGATTTGGAGCTCATAACTTGCAAATCATAAATTTTCATACTCTCAAACTTGCTCTCAAGCTTTGGAGCTTTTGAAATCAATCTCTGGAGCATCCTACCTTGGAAGGAAGCTCTCTTAGTCTTAATCTTCGTGCTAAGGACTCTTGTAAGTACTCTTAGCTTCCGTAATTAAGTTTTTATTAGTGTAATGACCGAAAGTCAAAGATATCGTAAATACGCTTTGACTTTGTGATTAATCACTAACGGTCCAGCCATTATTCGAATTGAAAGTGGCTATGCGTTGATAATTATGTAGGTAATAAACCCTTAAAAGGGCACGTACTGATTCTCACTCTAACTTGGTCAACTGTCGGGTCAAACTTAATATTAAAAAGTCAACAAAAGCTAGTTTTACAAATAAATTCATAACTGATAATGTAGAAGTTATGAAACATGTTTTAACACTAAAATAACTTTGTAAATAATGTAAGAACATGTCTAAACGCATAGTATGGATTAAAACTATTTTGACATATAAGACTTAATACCTACTGATGTTTTAAGTAAATTTTATACTTTAACAGTAAGTAAAAGTTTTGAACTCAGTTTTCCAAATTTAACCTCTTTTATAACCTTTAAAATACGGGGCTTAAATTGATTTTAATTCCGTTTTGGGCATAATGGAAGGTATCCTACTGATATCACAACATATTTAAGGCATATTAAGTTGTGAAACCTGTATGTGACTCATTTGCTTACCCGTTATGCATTTTTCGCATTCGGTACGGTTTATGTGACTAGTTTGGATAAATTGACTGAAACGGGTCAAACCTTATCATTTTTGCTTCAAAATCCAGAATGTTTTTAGTTTATCCATATTATACAAGTCTTCAAACTTGTCAGGTCTAAATCACATTCTAATCCGGTCTTCGCTTAATCTTTCGTTTTGAACCGTATATCTTCCTTTAAAACTAATCGGTCTAAGTTTAAACTTAAGTAAGACATGTTAGGAATCTAATAGGTTATTAAAACCTTCGTTCCAGATTTAGGAGCCCAGTAAAAGATAGTTTCACTTGTGATTGTATACAACTGGGATAAATTTGTATAATTTGCTTAGGTAAATACTTTTAACTTATTTTCCATTATACGGGCTTGGGATACGGTATTATAATAATACCGCTTGGTCGGGTGTGTAGTTATTTAAATCGGATTGTGATTAATATAATTACATAACCCGTTTTAATCTGTTTTGTTTGGTATATGGCCTTTGGGGGGTTAATGACCATGTCCTGGATATCCTCGGCTCATTCATTGAAATGGCCACGACTTAAGCACGGGGTGTAGGCATACACCTGACAATTGCGTATGTAGAAAAGTATCCCACAATAAGGTATTCCTTGTGGGCATTATACTTGTGGTGTGTCAGTTAATCTTGTCCGGCTCTTCTAACCGGCCCTGACGGATGACAAACATTTAAAACTGTATACAAGATTATTTTTATAATAATTGTCCCAAGTTATAAAAGATTATTTGTGCCTTGTGCATTTAAATCAATTTTCTTAAATATTTTCAAAAGAGTCGGTTAATTGTATTTACCAGTGTAAACTGACGTATTTTCCAAAAGGTTAAGTGCATGTACTATGCGAAATAGGCTGGCTACTCCTGAATGAATAAATAAAGAGTCTTGCAAGCTTTGTCACTTAAAATTTGTTGAACAACAGTTTCTTCGTTTTGATCCGCCTGTGGATCCTTTTGCATTCCGTTTGTAATACTTATGTTACTTTCATTCGATTTGTACTATTATTACTTTTAGACTTCCGTTGTGCATTGAACTGTGATGAATTGACTATGATGATATCAACTACGTCACGATACTCCCCACCGGGCCCATCGATAATTCGTGGAAATAACGGGGTGTGACAGGTTGGTATCAGAGCCAACATTGAGTGAATTAAACACTAGCCTTTTGTGTTTAATCTCAATTACACAGTTGCACATTCCTTGATTTCCTGTGTCTAGACATGAACTAGGAATAATCTCATCCCTAATAAGTATACTTTGTTTTCGATATTTATATATCTCAGGATCATGTCGCCAAGTAAAGCTGCCATTGGTGGAAGCTCTCAAAACTCGAAGCCAAAGAATGTTAAGCTTCGTACCACAACTCGAATCAGCGTATGACCAGTATGGAGAAAGAATCTTTTTGGACCCATTTCCCAAAACCAAACCAGTTGAAACCATTTACCATATTTCAGATTCTTTGCCCAAGACTTTTGAAAACTTCAAATGAGAAGCCAACATTGGAGAAGTCCATACCTACTGTCCCTGA
This sequence comes from Helianthus annuus, assembly GCF_002127325.2. Taxonomy (NCBI): domain Eukaryota; kingdom Viridiplantae; phylum Streptophyta; class Magnoliopsida; order Asterales; family Asteraceae; genus Helianthus; species Helianthus annuus. The sequence continues at coordinate 95,953,562 of NC_035442.2, forward strand.
GGTTCCCGCTCCGAAGATGATACCTATGGACCCAAATGACCCATATTTCTTACCTCCAAATCTTGGAATTTCAAATTTGGATTATACCAGTCCAGACCCTATTTGTGATCCATATTATTCATTAACCATAGAATCCTTGGATTCCACCTTTGCGAAGGTTCCTAATGTGGAAGAATTCGACCACCCGCTAAAACCTTCAGTACCCATACCGCACAAAGTGAACCAAGGAGGAGACTTTCAGAAATAAAGTGAAGAAGAAACTCCTTTTGTTATATTTCTTTTCTCTAGTAGTCCTTATAAGGACATATTTATCCTTCAATCCCTGTGTGGACAATGGTGTTTCTTTAAAGTCCCTTTTAGGGCATCTATGTACTCCTTCTAAAGTTATTGGAGTGTTTTATTTAAATTTCGTTTGTCATTATATGTATGAATATAATATATGAAATAAATCAAAATATCATTCCTTTTTATATTTGATCTGCCGTTGAATATTGAAACAAAATCTTAAAGGCAAAACCTAGCCCATGTGTCATTTAAAGACAGGGCCATGATGGTAGTTCCTTATTAAGATTCAGATCCTTGTTGATATCTGAAAACATGTTAGCACTCCTGGAAAATGTGATTCGATAAAATCACATAAGTCATCCTTATATTGGATTCTTCCAATTTCTTTTCTTTATGTTATATTCAATCATCCATTAGTGATGAAGTGCCTACGGGCCATATTTATTGTCCTTTGAGACAAAAGACAGTGGTAGTCTACGACTTTCTATCAAGAAAAGGTAATGAACTATGTTCAAGCCTTAATGCCTCGATCCTATAAGATCTTGGCTTATAATTTAAAATTGTCCTTGTGACTAGGCCTTTTGTATGCCACCCTATTATCCTAAATAGTTTATAACTGGGATAAAATATAATAAAAATTTAAATAAGTTAAAATTAACCAATATAGCTTAAATTTTACCATGGTTAATGGATTGTCATAAAAGGTGATTCCATAATAGATTTCTGAATAGATCATTGTCATTATTTATGTAGCAATCAAGCTACATGGCAGAATCTGAAGAAGTCAACAGTCACCCTCTAGAAAATCATGATACAGCTAGGATCAACATAACTGGTGCGGAACTTCGAGCATTGATTGACAGTGCTGTTTCTAAAGCCGTGGACAGGCAATTTAAAGAATCTAGTGATACACACTCTAAGACTCACTCTGAGGGTCATAGTAAGCCACCATCTAAAACTCATGAGTCGAAGATGGACGATGCCCAACACTCCTCAAATCAGCATAGTGTTCCGTCTAAGAAGATTGTATTCAATCAAGAGCCACGTGCAAAGACATATTCATATAAGTATTTCGTCTCCTGCAAGCCCAGGGATTTCACTGGGGAAAAAAGGAGCCATTGATTGCATGACGTGGCTAGATGAGATGGATACGGTAGTTGATATTAGTGGATGTGCAGAGCAAGATATTGTGAAGTATGTATCGCAATCGTTCAAGGGAGAAGCTCTAGCTTGGTGGAGGTTCTTAATCCAAGCTACTGGAAAGATTCCACTATACAACTTGACATGGGCTCAGTTTGTTGCGTTAATCAAGGAGAATTACTGTCCTCAACATGAAGTTGAGAAAATCGAGACCGATTTCTTGACATTGGTCATGAAAGACTTAGACTGTCAGGCATATCTCACGAGCTTCAACACTATGTCATGATTGGTTCCATACTTGGTCACACCGGAATCAAAACGTATAGCTCGTTATATTGGGGGACTAGCCCCAGAAATCAAGGCAAGTGTAAAAGCATCAAGACCTACTACTTTTAGGTCAGTGGCTGATTTATCGTTATCCCTTACTCTGGATGCGGTCAGGCTGAGATCGCTTAAGAGTTCTAAAGAAGGAAAAAGGAAACGTGAGGATGAAAACTCACGTCGTTCTGACAAGAAGCATAGGGGGAACTCAGACCACAAGAAGAATTCTGGGTCTAACAAGGGTAACCAGCAAATGGATGAGAAGCCTAAACGCAAAACCTGCCAGAAACGTCATTTCGGAAAATGCAGGTTTGAATCAAAGTCGCAATCGCAATCGAAGTCGATTGGTTGTGGGATCTGCAAGTCCAAAGAACACAAGACTTTGGATTGCAAGAAGTTGAAGGATGCGACCTGTTATGGTTGCAACGAGAAGGGGCATATTAAGACAAACTGCCCGAAAAATGCAAAGAAACCTGAAGAAGGTAAGAAGACCAATGCTAGGGTCTTTCAAATGAATGCTCAGGAAGCGATCCAGAATGACAATGTGATAACAGGTACCTTTCTTATCAACGATGTTTATGCAAGGGTATTATTTGATTAAGGTGCAGATAAGTCATTTGTGGATGATAAATTTTGTAAGTTATTAAATCTGCCTGTTAAAACCCTAAGCATAAAATATGAAGTAGAATTGGCCAATGGTACTATAGAAACTGCTTCAACCATGTTAGATGGATGTTTTATATCAATTAGGAACCACTCTTTTCCGTTATCTTTGCTTCCTTTGAAACTAGCTGGTTTCGACATAGTGATAGGCATGGATTGGTTATCCCATAACCGAGACCAGATTGTTTATGACAAGAAACAAGTGGTTATCAAGACTCCGTATGGTGAGCCACTTACCATACAAGGAGATACTCAGTATGGGTTGCCTAAGCAAGTGTCTATGGTCAAGGCGTCAAGGTGTTTGAAGAAGGGTTGTGTCATTTACATGGCACAAGTAACTATTGATGAACCAAAGCCCAAGGTTGAAGACATCCCTGTTATTTCTGAATATCCAGAAGTATTCCCTGAAGAACTACATGGTTTACTACCAGATAAGCAAGTGGAGTTCAGAATTGACATTATTCCTGGAGCAGCACCTGTTGCAAGAGCACCTTGCAGGTTAGCACCGACTGAAATGAAAGAGTTGAGGACTCAGCTAGATGATTTATTGGCAAAAGGATTCATTCGTCCTAGCTCGTTTCCTTGGGGAGCACTGATTCTGTTTGTGAAGAAAAAGGATGGATCAATGCGTTTATGCATTGATTATCGAGAACTAAACAAGGTTACAATCAAGAACAGATATCCATTGCCCAGGATCGATGATCTGTTTGATCAACTGCAAGGAACAAGCTACTTCTCCAAGATTGATTTGAGGTCAGGTTACCATCAACTGAAGGTTAGAGATGACGATGTGCATAAGACTGTATTCAGAACTCGTTATGGTCACTACAAGTTCTTAGTGATGCCTTTTAGGCTCACTAATGCACCAGCAATGTTCATGGATCTCATGAATCACGTTTGCAAGCCCTACTTGGAGAAGTTTATCATCGTCTTCATTGATGACATTCTTATTTATTCGAAGAACCAGGCTGATCATGAGAAACACCTTCGTTGTATTCTTAAACTGTTTCAGCAAGAAAAGCTCTATGTAAAGTTTTCAAAATGTGAGTTTTGGCTTCGTGAAGTCCAATTTCTTGGACATGTGGTTAGCGAGCGTGGTATCCAGGTGGATCCCGCTAAGATTGAAGCCATCATGAATTGGAAAGAGCCGAAGACGCCCACAAAGATTCGCAGCTTCTTGGGTCTGGCAGGATATTACAGGCGTTTTATTGAGAATTTCTCAAGGATTGCTGCACCCCTAACTTCATTAACTCGAAAGAATATCAAGTTTGATTGGGGTCCTAAGCAACAAGAATCCTTTGATATTCTTAAACAGAAGCTAAGCAATGCACCTGTATTGACATTGCCTGAAGGAATTGAAGAATTTGTGGTTTATTGTGACGCATCACACACTGGAATGGGATGTGTGCTTATGCAGAAAGGCAAAGTTATTGCCTATCCTTCCCGACAATTAAAGGTGCACGAAAAGAATTACACCACCCACGATTTGGAATTGGGTGGCGTTGTGTTTGCACTAAAACTTTGGAGGCATTATTTATATGGTACCAAATGTGTGATCTATTCTGATCATAAGAGCCTTCAGCATCTGTTCAATCAGAAGGATCTGAACATGAGACAGCGTCGATGGATAGAGACTTTAAATGATTATGACTGTGAAATTCGCTACCATCCAGGCAAAGCGAATGTTGTTGCTGACGCTCTCAGCAGGAAGGAAAGGGTTAAGCCCATTAGGATCAATGCCAAGAGTATTGAACTGAAGAACAACTTGAATGAAAGATTGTTAGCCGCTCAGAAGGAAGCTGTACTAAAAGCCAACTATCTGAATGAAAAGTTGGGCATAACTGCTGAACAGTTATCATATGGCAAGGATGGGATCCTCAGATTAAATGATTGAATCTGGGTCCCTATTCATGGAGGACTTAGAGACGTGATTCTTCAAGAAGCCCATAGCTCCAAATACTCAGTTCATCCTGGTAGCGATAAGATGTATCAGGATTTAAAGGCAAATTACTGGTGGATAGGTTTGAAGAAATCTATAGCCACTTATGTGGCTAAATGTCTGACGTGTGCTCAAGTTAAGGCAGAACACCAGAAGCCGTCAGGTTTGCTACAACAGCCTGAACTTCCCACCTGGAAGTGGGAAATGGTAACTATGGATTTTATCACTAAGTTACCTATTAAGGAAACACACAGCTCAGATAAGTTAGCTCAGCTGTATGTGGATGAGATCGTATCTCTTCACGGGGTGCCAGTGTCTATCATCTCTGATAGGGATACGAGATATACATCGCATTTTTGGAAAAGCTTTCAGCAATCCCTAGGCACTCGGTTAAATTTTAGCACTGCATATCATCCTCAGACGGGTGGTCAAAGCAAACGAACGATACAAACACTGGAGGATATGCTAAGGGCTTGTGTTATTGATTTATGTGGAAGTTGGGATGATCATCTTCCGTTGATTGAATTTTCGTATAATAATAGTTATCATTCAAGTATTCAAGCTGCACCTTTTGTAGCTTTGTATGGAAGAAAGCGTAGGACGCCCGTTTGTTGGGCAGAAGTTGGAGATTTCCAACTAACAGGACCTGATATAGTCCTGGAGACGACAGATAAGATTGTGCAGATACTTGATCGTCTCAAAGCAGCCAGGGATAGGCAGAAAAGCTACGCTGATAAAAGGCGTAAACCTCTGAAATTCGAGGTAGGTGACAAAATGTTACTTAAGGTATCACCCTGGAAAGGGGTAATGTGTTTTGGCAAGAAAGGAAAGCTAAGCCCAAGATACATAGGACCATTCGAGATCATTGAATGTGTCGGAACAATGGCTTACAAATTAAACCTGCCTGAAGAGCTCAGTGGAATCCATAATGTGTTCCACATCTGCAATCTAAAGAAGTGTCTAGCCGATGAATCGCTAGCCATGTCACATAAGGATGTGCATATTGATGAGAGCTTAAAGTTTATTGAAAAACCTTTGTCGATCGAGGATCGACAGGTTAAGAAGCTTCGAAAGAAGCACATACCGATTGTGAAGGTTAAATGGGATGCCCGTAGAGGTCCCGAATACACGTGGGAGGTTGAATCCACAATGAAGCAAAATTACCCTCATTTATTTCAGTAAATCTCGAGGTCGAGATTTCTTTTAAGGGGGTGAGTGTCACACCCCGACTGCGTATAACATGCAACCGCGGCGGAAAACGTCGGGGAGTGTTGTGGACAGAATTAATTGTTATACAACCATGGAAATTAAAGTCACATTTTATTTATCAAACACGGGTGTTACATTGTCTTAAAAGGAAGTACAGAATTCAAAACATAGTTATACTAGTTCTATCTTCATTTTTAGTCTCTAAGGCACAGGTCCGCCCTAGTATCGTGATCAACATCTTATGGAACAGCTCCTGAAAACACATGTAAAAGTAGGTACGTCAGCATAAAAATGCCTGTGAGATACATAGGTTTTGTGAAAGTGGGATTCATGACTTGAGTTTTAAAGAAATGTTTAATAACAGTCAGTCATGAACCTTGTAATTTGTCTCGCTTTGTAAACCATTTGAAAAGCGATAATATCAGATGATATGTATAGATAAACGTAAGGTTAAATGAATAACCTAGAAAAATGAGTTGAATAAGATAAGTTGTTTTGTAAGGCAATGTTTTATGAAAAGTATGTTATCTGTATAAAATGTTATATGTCTAAACTGAAATGATTTATATAACGCTAAGATATGTAATATTATACAAACATTTATATATAGGAAGTACCAGCGGCGTATCCACCATGTTTGCATCATATTACATACTTCACGTTACTCAAACCATTTACCCAAACCATCCACCATGTAAGATTGTTCTCGTATAACTCAATTGTCAAGTGTTATTGTGTAAATCATGTCAAATGTCTATGTTTAATGTAAACCACCAAATATGTATGTCAATGTCAACGTGTTTATGTTCAATGTAAATCATGTAATGTGTATCCCAAAATGTATCATGTACGGTAAGCGAAATGTATCAACTTAAACCATACGTAAAATGCACAAAACAAGTCGTAGAAGTAAAACGTGGTTTAAATCAACGTTATGTTCTGTGGAAAAAAATGCATGCTCTATTGATATTAACATTTATGCGGTATTGTAAAATATGCATACATCCAAGCCTTGAGACTGTGGCGATAGACCCTTAAACAAATTAAAGGTTTATCTAAGTTAGGTATATCGAATTCGGTCATTCCTTACAATCCTATCAAACCCAGGACTTCAGGAACGGGAGTTATCAATTCCTATGGTACCACTACCTACTAACGAATGGCGTAGCTAATGTTAATGAATGTATTGTCCCATGTTAAACAAACCAAATGTCATAACAAAATGAAGGCATGTGATGTAAACAATTGTACTAAGTATGCTAAATAAACATACGAAGCAGAAATGTTCATGTAAATCAATGTGCCCATATGCTGAGTAAACATATGCAGCAGAAATGTTCATGTAAATCAATGTGCCCATATGCTGAGTAAACATATGCAACAGAAATGTTCATGTAAATCAATGTGTCCATATGCTGAGTAAACATATGCAACAGAAACGTTCATGTAAATCAATGTGTCCATATGCTGAGTAAACATATGCAACAGAAATGTAATGTAAATCAATGTACTAAGTACGCACACAATGGGCATACATAGCATGAAATGTAATGAAATCGTGTACTATAATGTACTAACAACATAGCAGGCATATGATGTGAAAACATGGAAAGCATGAATGTAACAGATAGGCACATGTGTTTCACCCCAAAACAGTTTGGAAAACAGTAAAAGAGGGGTTCAGTGTACTCACATTGACTCCTCAAAAACATGTAAAAGATGGGGTTCTATGTACTCACCTGAGATTGCTTTGGAGTTCTTGTATAATAACCAGATAATGCTAAAGATCACGGGATATCAAACGGCACCTAATAGGTAGCTATGTTAATATACCGGATCAAATCGGAAGGATCGGATAGTATGCGGGTTCGTAAACCAAACGAGTATGGAGACTCGTGTAATATGGTTTAACAAAGCCTACATACTAAAATGAAACTTAAGCTAAGTGCTTACGGCCCATCACGACCCGTTTAGGTAGCTTATGCTACCCTAACGCGTCGTTCGCGTAGAACGCGTTCGGAACGCCTAACATCGCGACCACAAGGTATAACCTCGGAAGGTTATAGCTATGGTCACCTAATGTGTTTGGTCGGATCTTAATGATCGACCAAATGGGTCGGGTTCGAAAGTATAAGCGATGGTTTAGATCGCTTACCTTACGACCCTATATAAGCACTATACTAAAAGTGACGAGCTAAGCATGTTAAAACATGCTTAACTAAGTTTAGAAAACAGGTTTGGCATCAAAGCAAACGGATTTGATGCTCACGAGTAGTTTGTTACAAAATATGCAAGAATGCACATTTTGGCCGAAACTACGACTCGTCACTGAGCCTAGATAACGTGGTAATCAGTAGGTATAGTCGCTACGGACTATAACCATCGTGATCACGCTCACGTTATGAAGTTCTAATGAACTTCGGGTTGACCATAGGCTGGTCAATGCAGAAAGTCAACAAAACGTTGACTTTCAGACTCGAAAAGCGAATAAAAGAACGAAAGAAGACTTACGGAGGGTCCCCGAATGCTAATCTAGATCAAAGAGCTCAGGTATGAAGCAATGGCATCAACTTAGAGCATTTTGACCAGATTGTGTGAGTTTTTAGCAAAAAGGGGGGGGGGGTATTTATAGGAAAAGTAGAGCCGTTAGGATCGTTTCTTGATTTTCGTGCCACGATCCTAAGCGTCCACTTGTCAAAATGTTGTGGTTACTGAAAATGGCCCTTGGCTCTTGATTGGGTGAAAGGGCATTGCCCCTTGAACGAACGAAAGGCCAACTGCAAGTGGATTCAATGAATCTGTTGTACTGGGGACTACTTACGGACCGTATGGGTTTTGGCTTACGGTCCGTAAGCCCTTAGTTTGGCAGATTTAAAGTTTTGGTCCCTGCAGCTCCAAAACTTGGTATTTGATGCATTTTTGACACGTTTAAGCCCCGTTAACCCCATTTCAAAGCTCTAAAATGATGTTAAAGTATAGGGAACTTAAAATGTGCTCAAAAATATCCCGGATGTCGGTTCGTTTGGCCGTACGGTCGCGATGTTCGGTTAATTACGACGGAATGCGCATAAGCGCGAAAGACGATCCAAATTGTGCGACGAATGGATTTTTCTCATGCCAAACACTAAGGCATAATATAAGGACGCTTACATAAATTTTTGGATGTCCGGATGTATTCAGAACGTAAGTTATGCGCAAAAGTGCAAACTTGTGCACTTTTTGACACTTTTAGCCCCTGAATGATCCAAAAGTTTGTTTTAGCATACCAAACCCCTCAAAGCCTATTTCTAAGCTATGTAAAAGATATTTATGGTATGTTTAACTTGTGGACATGTTCTGGAATGTTTGTTACAGTTCAAATTGGCATACTTTTGCAGTTTGTCAAGTTTAGTCCCTGTAAGCGAATTAACTTGTTTTTGCCATACCAAAGCCTTCAAAACTTATTTCTAAGTTATGTAAAGGTTATTTAAGGTATGTTGAGTATATGTTGATGTTCCGGAGTATTTGTCGCATTAAAATGAGTACGTTTAAGCACCAGTTAGCGTATAACTCTCCAGAAAGCAATGTAGAGTTTGAAATTGAACAAAAGTCAAAACATGAAAAATGTAAAACACAACCAAACAAACATTGGGATCAAATAACATTGTTTTATTGATAATAGAACTGTTCACAATGATTACAAGCACAAATGTTACAGTGAGGATGTAACACCTCGTAAAATCATGTCCAATATAGTATCGACACGTATCATGGACTTTAAACGTGTAAAGGATTGATTACGAGGGACTAAAGTTGACAAACGAAGAAAGTATGTGTGTAAAAGGATCCAAAGTGTCAATAATTGAAAATTTTGCCTTTCAACTACTCTACACAATGTTTATACCCTTAAACGAATAAATCATGAATCGAATGAAACCGTTTGTGGAAGAAAGTGAAAGTTTACAAGATGGCTAAATGTGTCAACATGTTTTAGTAATACCTCTGAGTGACCTTTTAACGAACCCGGAGCCTTGTAATGATTAATTATGCTCCCAAGAATAAGTGATAAAAATTTCACAAGGTTTCGATATCGTATGAGATAAATACGTTAACTTTCGTAATTAAGGGGTTAAAAGCGTCAACGTGGAAAAACTTGTGTTTTCGGTTATCATTTAATGAAACCGGACCTAACGGTGTTTGGTTATATCTCATGGATCCTAAAAATATAAATTTTCATGGGTTAATTGTGCTTAAAATGAAAGTTATGAGGTTTTAAAGGTCCAGGGGTCAAATCTGCCAAGTTTCAAACTTGTTTGGCTGGTCACCATGGTGGTGGCGCTGCGCCACCACAAAGGCCTCATGCCGTCGCGCGACGCCACGACCTAAAATGGACAGAATCTTGCACAGCTGCAAGTTTCAACAAGTTATCTTCTCCAAACCATTCTTACACTCACATAACTTGATTTTATGGACTCTTTGCTAGTTTTAAAAACCACCTAAACACATGTATGCCTTAGATTATACTTGGGGGCACTTGTAACAATATTGATCTATCCAAAATCCTATATAAAGGGGCAGATTTGGAGCTCCTAACTTGCACATTATAAATTTTCATACTCTCAAACTTGCTCTCAAGCTTTGGAGCTTTTGAAATCGTTCTCTGGAGCATCCTACCTTGGAAGGAAGCTCCCTTAGTCTTAATCTTCGTGCTAAGGACTCTTGTAAGTGCTCTTAGCTTCCGTAATTAAGTTTTCATTAGTGTAATGAACGAAAGCCAAAGATATCGTAAATATGCTTTGACTTTGTGATTAATCACTAACGGTCCAGCCATTATTCAAATTGAAAGTGGTTATGAATTGGTAATAATGTAGGTAATAAACCCTTAAAAGGGCACCTACGGATTCTCACTCTAACTTGGTCAATTGTCAGGTCAAACTTAATATTAAAAAGTCAACAGAAGCTAGTTTTGCAAATAAATTCATAACTGATAATGTAGAAGTTATGAAACATGTTTTAACCCTAAAATAACTTGGTAAATAATGTAATAACATGTCTAAACATGTTCAACCCAACAATTCTGAGTTTAGGCTCGGTTCGGAACCGAAAGTCGCAAAAGTAGACTTTTGCTTTGACTTTCAGTTCTGACCCGATTTAGCTTAGTTTAGATATGGCTTTGGGTTTCATTAGGACCAGGTTATAGGTTAGTATAACCCTCTGAGGTTTTACAACTTGTTTCCTAATTAATCTGATTCGTTTGCATATTTCCGTTAATTGCTTAAATGTTGACCATTATGCCCTTTTGACATTAAAACGAGATTTATGAAAATGTAAGAGGACAAAAACCTTTATTACTAATTTATAAACATGTCTTAAAAATTTGACATCAGTTTGAGGTCTAAATTTGGAGTTATACTCCATATCGTAATTTGAAAGCTTTTTATTAATTAAACGACATTTTAGCATAAGGCCTATTTAAACCCAAATTTTGACACCAAACCTTTTACCCACTGATGTAATATAATATTTTGGGATTTTTGAAGTTTTTTTTATTAATTTTTAAACTGATCATAGCATAAGGTTCTTGCTTTGATTCGATAATTGTCGGTTATACCTTTTTGCTAATAAAATGAGTTTTACATAACATTTTGTTGCCAAATCTTTTGCTACTGATTTTATGTGATAAATAAAATATTTTGAACTTGATAAACTGATCAAAAACTCAGATTTCCTTATATAACCTGAAAATCGCTTAAAACCGACTTTTTACGCGTATTAAACGCATAGTATGGATTAAAACTATTTTGACATATAAGACTTAATACCTACTGATGTTTAAGTAAATTTTATACTTTAACAGTAAGTAAAAGTTTTGAACTCAGTTTTCCAAATTTAACCTCTTTTATAACCTTTAAAATGACCATAATACCCCTACGGGGCTTAAATTGATTTTAAATCCGTTTGGGCATAATGGAAGGTATCCTACTGATTTCACAACATATTTAAGGCATATTAACTTGTGAAACCTGTATGTGACTCATTTGGTTACCCGTTATGCATTTTTCGCATTCGGTATGGTTTATGTGACTAGTTTGCATAATTTGACCGAAACGGATCAAACCTTATCATTTTTGCTTCAAAATACAGAATGTGTTTAGTTTACCCATATTATACAAGTCTTCAAACTTTTTGGGTCTAAATCACATTCTAATCCGGTCTTCGCTTAATCTTGCGTTTTGAACCGTATATCTTCCTTTAAAACTAACCGGTCTAAGTTTCAACTTAAGTAAGACCCGTTAGGAATCTAATAGGTTATTAAAAACCTTCGTTCCAGATTTAGGAGCCCAGTAAAAGATATTTGCACTTGTTGATTGTATACGGCTGGGATAAATTTGTATAATTTGCTCAGGTAAATACTTTTAACTTATTTTCCCTTATACGGGCTTGGGATACTGTATTATAATAATACCGCTTGGTCGGGTGTGTAGTTATTTAAATCGGATTGTGATTAATATAATTACATAACCCGTTTTAATCTGTTTTGTTTGGTATATGGCCTTTGGGGGGTTAATGACCATGTCCTGGATATCCTCGGCTCATTCATTGAAATGGCCACGACTTAAGCACGGGGTGTAGGCATACACCTGACAATTGCGTATGTAGAAAAGTATCCCACAATAAGGTATTCCTTGTTGGCATTATACTTGTGGTGTGTCAGTTAATCTTGTCCGGCTCTTCTAACCGGCCCTAACGGACGACAAACATTTAAAACTGTATACAAGATTATTTTTATAATAATTGTCCCAAGTTATAAAAGATTATTTGTGCTTTGTGCATTTAAATCAATTTTCTTAAATATTTTCAAAAGAGTCAGTTAATTGTATTTACCAGTGTAAACTGACGTATTTTCCAAAAGGTTAAGTGCAGGTACTATGCGAAATAGGCTGGCTACTCCTGAGTGAATAAATAAAGAGTCTTGCAAGCTTTGTCACTTAAAATCTGTTGAACAACAGTTCCTTCGTTTTGATCCGCCTGTGGATCCTTTTGCATTCCGTTTGTAATACTTATGTTACTTTCATTCGGTTTGTAATATTATTACTTTTAGACTTCCGCTATGCATTGAACTGTGATGAATTGACTATGATGATATCAGCTACGTCACAATACTCCCCACCGGTAATTCGTGGAAATAACGGGGTGTGACATTCGGGCTAATAAACGCAGGAGCCACGTACCAAAGGTTTATAAACACCCTCTTTAGAGAACAACGTGGAAGAAAATTGGAAGTGTATGTTGATGATATTGTCATAAAAAGCCTCACTGAAATGGCCATGATAGAGGACATAGCCGAAACCATACAAACCATGTAAGATGTGAACATGAAGTTAAACCCGGGGAAGTGTTGCTTCTGGGTGGAAAAAGGAAAGTTTTTAGGGGTAGTAGTCACCAAGGGGGGAATCAAGGCAAACCCAGAAAAAACTCAGGCGGTGGCCGAAATGCGGTCCCCCAGATCCATAAAAGATATCCAACAACTGAACGGGAGGCTGATAGTCCTTAATCGTTTCTTGTCCAAAGTAGCCGACAGAACTCTTCCTTTCATGAAAGTCCTGAAGGACTGTCTCCAAATAAACAAATTCAAGTGGACTCTAGAAGCTGAGGCAGCCTTCTGAGAAATGAAAGATTACATCTGCAAGCTCCCAACTTTAGCCACCCCAGTCCCTGGGGAGGAACTACTATTATACCTGTCTGGGTCCAAGACGATGATCAGTGCAGTAATGATGGTGGAAAGGGAAGAGAAACAAATACCCATATAGTTCATTAGCAGAACCCTCAAGGGCCCGGAGGAGCGTTACATGCCACTAGAGAAACTAACCCTAGCACTTCCTGGACGATCCAGAAATATTTCCAAGCACACAAGATCTCACTGTTGATGGACCAACCGCTTCAAAAGGTCCTTAGGAGACCAGAACTCTCTGGCCGATTGGCTAAATGGGCCGTTGAGCTAGGGGAACACTCCTTAGAGTACAAAGCAAGAACTGCAACAAAAGTGCAAATACTGGCAGACTTTTTGACAAAAGTCCCTGAGGAAGAGGAGAAAGAACTTCTTAAATGGAAAAACCTGGAGGAGGTTGAAAAGAAGAAGGATTGTGAAGTAGTATGGAAACTGTTTACAGACGGGACTTCAAGTGAGGAAGGAAGCGGGGTAGGGATCACACTGATCATCCCCGAGGGAGTCGAGTTGACATACGCCATCAGATTGGATTTCGAAGACACCAATAACACGACAGAGTATGAGGCCCTTCTAGCCGGGATGAGGCTAGCATAGAAGATGAGGGCAAGACACGTTGAAGCTAACACTGATTCACAGCTGGTGGTCAAGCAATATCACGGTGAATATGAAGTGAAGGACAGCTTGATGGCCCAATACGTAGACAGGGTGAAAAAAATTGGCCGACACCTTCAACACTTTCAAGCTTGAATACATCCCTCGAGTAAGAAACAAGAAGTCCGATGCCCTTAGCAAGCTAGCCTCTGTGGCCTTGGATCACTTGGCAAGGGAAGTCAAGGTGGAAGTCCTGACCTCCCCCTATATCACAACGAAGAAAGCAGCAACAGTCGATAATATTCAGGAAACCTGGATGACACCAATCCTGAAGTTCCTCAGGGACGGGACACTGCCGGAGGGCGATTGGGCAGCCCGCAAGGTAAGGGTAAGAGCTTTGCAGTACGAATTGATAGATGGGGAGCTCTACTGAAGGTCATACTTGGGCCCATCTTTAAAATGTGTTGACAATGAAGAAGCCAAATACGTAGTACGAGAAATACACAAGGGAATTTGTGGCATGCACTCAGGACCAAGAATAGTTGTAGCTAAGGCAGTGAATGCGGGGTTTTATCGGCCCAGAATGTACGAGACAGCGTCGGAGGAAATCAAGAAATGTGATAATTGTCAAGTGCATGCTCCCATGACACACCGCCACAAACACCCCATGATACCCGTATCAACATCTTGGCCATTTCAGAAGTGGGCTATAGACATTATTGGGCCGTTCCTAGAAGGCCCAGGAGGGGTCAAGTATGTAGTAGTTGCCATTGACTACTTCACCAAGTGGGTCGAGGAGAGGCCCCTGGCCAAAATCACAGGAGAACAAATGAAGCAATTCGTCCTGTACAACATCATATGTAGTTTCGGGGTGCCAATGGAACTAGTAAGTGATAACGGGGTACAATTCGCAGGGAAACCCTTCCGGCCATGGTGTGAACAAATGCATATCCGCCAAGTTTTTACCTCAGTCACTCATGCCCAGAGCAATGGCCTGGTGGAAAGAGCGAACCAAAGTGTAATCAAAGGAATGAAGGGAAGGCTAGGAAGAAAACAGAAAGGATGGTTGGAGGAGCTTCCTTTCGTCCTATGGGCATACAGGACCACTCCCAAGGTTTGCAACGGGGAGACCCCCTTCAGCCTAACTTACGAGACTGAGGCCGTCATCCGTGCTGAGATTGGGTCACCCACGACAAGAATGAAGCTACGAGAGGCTGAAAATGAGCAGAACCTCCGAATGAACCTCAACCTCCTCGAAGAAAGAAGGGAGATAGCTGCGGTAAGGGAGGCCAAATATAAAAAACAACTGGAAAGCTACTACAACTCAAGAATGAAGAGGCTCAATCTCATACCCGGAGACCTGGTCCGAAGAGTAAATGAAGCCAGTCTACAGGAAAGCACCGGGAAATTGGGACCTAACTGGGAGGGACCCCATAGAGTCACTTGGGCCAATGGCAAGGGAACCTACAAGCTGGAGACGCTCCAGGGAAAGGAGAATCCAAAGACTTGGAACCTCATGCAGCTCCGGAAGTACTATATGTATAGTGCAAGCTTATCTCCAGGAAGGGACTAGTAAAAACGGCTTAGAAGCCACTTTTGTAAAAATTAACCATTAGTTAAGGTTTGTCCCTAAGAAAACATATTTTGTATAATCATGTACTGGAGGCCCAGACCCCCAAACACATATGGCAATGAACAATCTACTTGTTATTTTTGACAAATTACGGGTAATGCACTAAGGCATACGTGCCTAAAAAACTTCGAACCCAATAACAACCTAGACACGTGTAAATCAGTGTACTGAACACACTAAATGCCCGGCTGTGGGGCAAGATAGGGCCAAACCAGCCCGGGAGAAGCGGACAAACAGTTAAAAAGCATGATCATTGATTATAGACATGTCTAAGGATCACTTTCTCATAAACCATCCTAGTTTACAAACAAACCACAAAAACAAGTGTACAAATACACACTAGAAAATTTTGTAATCAAGCTACAAAAACAAGTGTACAAATACACACTAAAAATCTTTTTGCAATTAAGCTACAAAAACAAGTGTACAAAGACACGCTAGAAAATTTTGTAATCAAACTACAAAAAACAAGTGTACAAAGACACACTAGAAAATTTTGTAATCAAGCTACAAAAACAAGCGTACAAATACACACTGAAACAATTGCAAGAAAGTTACAGCCCAGGAATGCATAGACGAACTCCAAACCAACTCCTATGCCTTAGCAAATCCCTGGAGAAGAGAAGCGACCCCGGGTAAAGACACAAAGAGCTCCCAAGCTACTGGTAACAGCACCTGTAAACAACAAGGAAGCAAAACCAGCAAACAGGAGCACACCAGTAACATACAGTTATGAAATAACTACAAAAGCATAGTACGGTTAGACACTGGGAAGACCCCAACACAAAGGCCTCCCCAAAAGCAAAAGTCAACAGTATCCAAGGTACATAAGTATTAAGTTACAACCATATCAAATAAACAATTGTTTTGAAACTACCGGGAGGCAACCCAGACAAAGACTTGGGCGAGGAGGGTCCAGCGGGAGTAAGTAGGGCTTTGAGTTCGTCAATAGACATCAGGGGCTGCTCAAGAATTCTCTCAAGCAAGGTAGGGGTCTTCTCTCCAAACTCTTTGTCCAGATTGGACAATTGCTTCTTGGCCCTTGAATTGTAAAGAGGAGTCTCTTTCCTCCCTAAACCCTGAGCAGAGTAAGCATACCCATCCTTCAGACCCGCCTGATACCCCACATCTCGGTAAGCCCTATAAATTCTCTCAAGACTGCCCTTGAACTCCTCGGACTGGTAGACAACAGTTAGGAAGGACCCAAACCCCTCAGTAATAAGCCAGTACGTCTCCTTAGCTAGCTTCTGATTATCATCCACAGCAATCCTCATTTGACATACATGGTGTTCAGATCCCCCTGGGAAACAGAGTCAACCTCTTTCTGATGCTTTAGTTCAGCAACTAGCTCCTCCTTCTCCCCAACCCAAGCTGTCCTCTCCCTTTCCGAAGCCTGCTCCTTTTGCTCCAACATAGCTCCAGCACTCTGAAAGGAAAGAGCAGCACAAAAACAGGGAAAGTTAAATATATATAAAAAAGGGGAGGATGAGAGAAGAAGGATTTGGCACCTTCTCCTCCAACAACTTCCTCTCAACATCAGTCAACTGGCACCAAAGTTCGGCAGCAATGGTTTAAGAAGTCCTAAGCTCAGTCCTTAACTCCTCGTTTTCCCTCCTCAGCTCATTCATCCGCAGCAACATACCGGCCCCCCTAAAAACCCCTCACAAAGAGACATGCTGTATTGATCATCAAAGAGATCAGGTCTCAGGGCAGAATTCATAAATTTGTGAGAAGGGGGAACGACATGAGCCAAGAAGTCCCGAGCAATCTCAGGGGTCCCCACAATAGTGGATGAAGTTATTTTCCACTTAGGGACATACGGGACCGGAAGACCCTCAGCAAACAAAGGGGCCAAAGGGGACTGAAAAGCAAGACCCTCAGGATGAGAAGGCTTGCTAGTCCCGGTGGCATGAAGAGGAGAAATATCAAAGGCAGGAATGACGCGAGCAGCACTAATTTCAGGAGTTTTATCCCTGACTCGAGAAGAGGAAGGGGCAGGAGGAATTTCAATCGTATCCTTGGAGCTTCCCTGTTCCAAATAAGAAAATGGGAGAAATTAGCAAGGAATCAAAAAGCAACCACATTAAAAAAGCGAAGCAGAATATAAAGGAAAAACTCATTAACAGAGGTTCGCTAATAAGACTAGAGGACCTCAAGTTCTTGGACAAAGAGCCCTTGGCCCCAACAGGAGGAAGTTCAGAAGCGGTTTTGGTAGCAGGAAAAGTCTTCTGACCACTGGCACTCTGGGGCCTTAGCCGAATGTTTCGAGAGGCAGGGGCCACTTTGGGGCTACTGGTCTGGGCTGCTTTTCGTTTACGGATCAAACGGCTCTCCAGATCCTCGTCATCTTCATCGTTGCTAGAGCTTTTCATCCGGAGGGAACCCCGGGAGTACTCTTTCCTATCAGAAGAACCTTCCTCATCTTTCTCTTCAACAGCAGAATCCCCAGCCTGAACAGAACTCCCCGTCCCAGGGACCTTCTTCTCCACCACGGCTCATACTTGGTTCAACCTTATCACCCACCAGTGGCGGACCTAGAAATTTTTCCATGGGGGTGTGAGATATTTTTAAAAATTTTAGGCCCCTAGGTATATAAAAAGAATTCGGTTTATATCGGGTGGGCTCGGGTCGGGCCATATAAAACAAAAGAACACCAAACTAAAAATTTATATAACCATCAAAACACGTCAAACGTCATTACAAACATGTTTAAAATTACGATCAGAAGAAGAGAGCGGGAGAAAGAATTGGAAGGGGCGGTTGGGTCGGGTTAATTGGCCTTGAGTTACAATTGTTTATTGGGCTAATGGCTAAATTGTTAAATGAAAGTTAATGGATTAAATTGTTAAGTAAAGTGGTTAAAGAATGATTATATAAACTAGGTTATATTTTAATAAATATAGTGGGGAACCCGCGCGTTGCAGCGGAGTCGATAATATTGGCCGAGAACATAATTCAGACCTAAAGACATTAAAAAATATTACATACATTGTGTATGTATATATAAAAGCACTCACGTTTCGCAGCTACAACGCATAGAAAACCCTTATGATAAACATTATATAGTATAGTGGGTTATACTCGCTCTTCGCAGTGGCTAGGCTCCACTTTTTAACCATTTTTATTGCTATCGATTCAGTATGTTTCGGTATTGGTACTCGCTATAACAACTGAAAGAGAAAACAATAAAAAAAGTATACCGAACCGGTACCGATGTTGTTTGATTGGTATCGACCCGGTTCATTTCGTTACCAGTATGGTAGTCACATCGATATAGGCAACAAACACAAGTTATTTAAAGTATAAGGTTGCGATTATCATTATATTAAAAATTAGAAGGTATATCATAAATATATGATGATGGCACTTGCTATAACAATCGAAAGAGAAAAAAATAACAATTGATCGATAACAATAAAAACGCATATAAATCGAAAATAAGAAAAAAGAATACCGAACCGGTAGACGTTCGCTTGGCATCGGTCTGGTTTGTTTCGTTACATATGCAGTATCGACAATCGATATCGTTAAAGAACGCAAGTCGTTTAACTGTTTTGACCCAAAATTACCGGTATGGTTAAGTTTGCGGCTTCTTACGGTACTTCCCACCTTTATTAGAAGCTGACACTGACCTGAAATTACTGGTATGGTTAAGTTTGCGGCTTCTTACGGTAGTTGAATTAGCATCAGCAATCTCAAACAAAAGTAATGCATCTGTTGGCACATTGACTCTTCTCTTTCTTACTGAAACAACCACCACTTGAATCAAACGGGTCATCAACGGGCTGCCCGCAGGCTTATGGTTCCTATAAAACCAGGTACCGGAGAAGAACGAAACTACACCCACTGCCATGGCTAAAGTAGGTATACCAAAGCCCCAAATCAAACCCACGTAATCTTGTACCCAAACAATCAAAGAATGAGCGGTGAGAGTGCCAATATTCATCATCTTGGTCTGCTCCGTAGGCTGAGATGCATGCCTTGATTCCTCCACTTGCTAGTGCCACTAAGTATAGTGATGTGAAGCACGTTACGGTCTGAGCCTATGATGCATCAAAAACATCCGTTGAGAAGAAACTTGACAACAATCCGGGTGCAGATGCTGATAATGTTAATAGTGCCATCCCCAAAAGTTAAAATAAAACACAAAAAAAGGATGGATATCAGAGGTGTAGAAACATAATTTTTTTTGGGAATTGGGTTACTAAAATCAAAGTTTTTGAAATGATGTGTTTTGGTTAAGGCCCAAACAGGAAATTAGACCAAATCCAGTTTCCTTTCATATACAATAAGCCATATCTAATATATTCTTGATGATTAAAATAACTTAAGTGGACTTACAATGGCATACAAAATTGAAGAGCTAGCTATAGTCCAATATTTTCCAATATAGCCATCCGCAAGAAATGCTCTAAACAATGGGGTGATGTAGCATGCACGAGGCCAATTTGATAAATTTCTTGAGGCCGTAGTGCAGTGCTGGTCGAGTTCACCCGTAAAATACAGCAACAGATTGGAACTTATCCCATAATATGTTAATCTTTCAAGACTCGCGGTTGCTGCAGTGATTGTTACAACTTAGAAACTGTTTTAGAGTAGTATTTATTTTATCGGACTTTCATACGCATGAGAAGTTCAAGTGTAACTTGGTTTCAAAATGGATGAAATGATTTAAGGTACAGATTAAAGAATGTTACAACTTAGAAACTGTTTTAGAGTAGTATTTATTTTAAGGTATATATCTAGTATACTATATTAGAAATACCAGCCATCATGATCTTGATTCTAGTTGTTGATGAATTCCAGTTGAAAATAAAACATGATTGTGCCTACACTAAGCAAACATGATATTTTTTCTTTAAAATGCATACCTCAAAACTTTACAACAATGATCAACCAACATGCTTCGTCTTTCATGGGTGGCATTTCACTCTTTCTAACGGGTCGTGATCTTTGTTTAGATTTATCGACGGTTGATGTTGGTTTTGATGTTTGACCCGAAACAGTCGAATCCAATTGGTCAGCTTGTTGTTCTACGGATACATCACGTCCACCCCAGTGGCTAATGCTACTCCGAATCTTGGCTTATAATGGGTAGAACAAATTTAAGAGCACATCTTTTATTAATCTTTTTTAATACCATAAATAAATGATATGCCTGCATTAGTTACAAAAACTATGGTAATATATAATAATAATCCATCTTCTGTTTATAAAGGGATGATCCTGAAGACTCAACCATGCCCCACTCTTTGCTATATAATATAAATTACAAAATTAGATTAGTATAAAAGAACAGGAATATGTTTGATAGACCGGTTACTAAACATGACCGACAATTCCTAAACAAACAATTAATGGCATGTTTCAGATTCACTTACGGCTTACGCTCGAGTTCGAACTTAAAGTTAAACAAGCCAGCTCAACTCGGCTCGTTTATTTTTTCAAGTAAAAAGTCGAGCTCGAGCTCGGCTCGTTTATTTTTTTTAGCTGAAAAGTTGAGCTCAAGCTCGGCTCATAAAAACTTCGAGCCTAATCAAGCCGGCTCGTCAACTTTTTCTTAATTTTTTTTTAATATTGATAAAAGAGACAAAGACTAAAAAAATTATTAACAAAGCTATCAAAGCTTGCAATGTACTCTTAGCAATATGGATCCCAGTAGGAATCTGTTTTGTATTATCTGGGATCTGTTTTGTATTATCTGGCTGGGGTACAACGACTTTAGGCACCACCTCTTTCTTTACTGGTCTTTGGCTCATCACTTCCAAAGAGGTAGTCAAGTGAACTCTATCCCCCTCCACTGCTGACACCACGATCCATGATATCTACTTATGAATTCAGCAAGAAGCTGCCACAAGATATAATCACAGATTGAATGCAGACTCAAAAGTAATTTGGGAGGTGATTTGAGTGTGTTCAAATGTGATGATATACCTATTATACCCTTTCTTTACTTTAAAGCATCACTTTCTCTTCAATATCTCTTAACTGTGAAACCAAAAAAGCAAATTTAACAAATGACTATAAATGGTGATTAGTCCGGACTTACCTTTAAACGCCAGATTCTTAGTCAGAGAGATAGCTTTACAAAATCTGTAACAAAACCTTAACCGGAGACTCGTCGAAACCTTGTCGGTTCTCTGTCGGATCTTGATCGGGGTTCTGAAACAACCCTAAGCAACTTCATTCATCTAATTATAGACCGATCTTTAATTGACAATTAAAATGATTAGTGATTTAACGCTTACCAGGGTATGGTCGAAATGCTGGCCGGAATTCTAAACGCCTCACCGGATCCTACGCCTTCATGTCGTCGGCATCACCGTCACTCTTCTGAATTCCTCCATTCTCTCTTGATCGTCTGCATCTCTCTCCTTCTTTCTCTTTATAACTCTCACTCTCTCTTCATTTAATTGCAATTTACACATACAAGTGTATAGATTCGATGGATGGGTTAGTAAGAAGGTGAATCGAGGGTTCTTACCCGAACCAGACCCTGCATGCACCACAGTGTCACAGGCGTTTGTTTCATGACCTGATGCTCCCAGACAAATGTTTGCCGCCTAGTCACTTTGTTAAGGCTCTCAACGTACAAAATGAATTAATATACATGAACTTAATAATATCAAACTTTCATTAGGTCTGCAAATAAATGGTAATAATTTCATAATATCTGAAATTGGGGGAAAACACATAAACGAAAACGAAACCCTAACATTCTTTCTACTCAAACAATAGTATCACCGGCATCCAAATTGAAACAAAATATCTAAATCAAACAAAGTTCATACCATCCTTATCATCATCTCATCGTCACGCTCTCCAAGATCAATCACTGCACCATCAGGGTCTTTCCAGACTTCCCTTTCGTACAAAAGTCGATATTCAAACCTGATTATAGGCAACTGAACTCGCAAAAATGACCACCCAATTCAATCATGGATTCCATCTTAAATAATTGTGGGTCTGAAACATCTGGGCAGATTCAATTGACGTCTTTAATTCAATTCAGTTGATTTTAATCATCAAACCTAATTGATTATTTGGTAATTGCTTCCACCGTTTCAATCATCGCGTCTTCAATTTACATCGTCATCAATTGACTCTTCAATTTACACCGACTGTTTGGCTGGAGATTTTGTTATGCAAGATTGATTTAGACCACAGACATCATTGAGGGCAAATATGGGAGAAGGGGATGGAAGATTAGGGTAACAAGCATGACTCTTGAGTTGCCGTCTTAAAAATTATATATATATATGGAACCCATTAAGTCTAACTACCTTTGAAATCAATATCATCCGTTCGATTATGCTGAGATTAAATCTGGGCCGTTTAAACTCTTAATTTTAACCGCTGTTGAAGGCAGTTCTAAGCGGTTACTTGCAGCAAGCATGTTTTTCTGTCCATGTTCCTACATAACTGAACTCGAACAGCACCATCCCACGTTCTGAGCAGTTTTTCTGTCCATGTTTTTGGCAGTTCAGCACCTAAAAAAATGGGTAGTGGTGGATTTAACTGCTCGGTTCCTAAAAAAATGGGTAGTGGTGGTACCTGCTGTAGTTGTGTTCTTCTATATAATGAGAACTTGAGAAGCAGTCTTCATCGTTCACTCATTTTTTGTCTGAAATAATCACAGCATGGATCACTCAGAAAACTTGTCTGTTTCATCATTTCGATCTCCAATCACCAGAACTTGTTAAGGCAACAAGGGCATCTGTTTCATTGTTTCGAGTAGTAGATCTTGCAGAAAACTTGTCTGACTCTGATCTTGTCAAACTCGGATTAGAAACGGTTGAAACCGGAGAATCAGACATATCAATATATCATGATAATGTTGTTGTTGTCTCTCAATATCATTTGTGACATCAATAACGCGCTCCCTGTAGTCGAACATGTTATAAGAAGATCTAGGGACTTGCATAGTGCTAGCTTGACTTTCTGACTTTCTGTGTGTGGGATTTCTTTGACTTTCTAGATTCTAAAGTCAGCTCTAGATTCGACTTCGAATTCCCGTTACAAGGGCTGATGATTTCTTCATTAGATGAGTTATTTCTAAGTGATTCAAGAGACTGGAAAGGTGGTAACATGTTCTTCACTTCATGTTGCAAGCAAGTTTGTAATGTTTTGTGCGAAGATGGCCAATTATGAGCGATGTTCGTGCTACGCAAATCGAATACACAGTCTCTACAACACAAAAGACTCAAACTTGCTTATAATAAGCTTACATTTCAACATTTTTATCCCACAAAATTTGACTAAAATGATTTTTTTTAATAACGAAAACCCCTAAGGTATTGTGCATTATTCATCATCTACACATACGATGATACAATAATAATACAATGAATATAGTATATAACTACAAAGGCAACCTAATCAAAACTACAATAAACAAAAATATTCTATTTAATAAAAAAATTGTACCTTATAGAGAAACTGGTTGTGGGTTACCGTTGGCATCAAGATCAGCCAACAGATCTATATCAGAAACAGAAGCATGAGACTTTTGTTGATGATGATGATCAGAAGGTGAGAGAAAGATTCAGAAAACCACAACCTACCGAAACTGTTCCCTAGCTAAGCCATCATTTATAGCGGTAGAGGATGACGGAGATATGGGGAAACACTGTCAAACTGCCGTCGTCTGGCAGGTTGCGCGGCCATCGATTGGAAAACACTGTCGAACTGCCGTCGTTTGGCAGGTTGTACGGCCATCGATTTAGGGTTGAAGGAGGTCAAATGGTTGGAACCCTAGAACGACGGTTCTTCAACTTTTCTCGAATCTAACTACCATTAATCGATTTGAACTCCCATTCATTAATTTCAAGTGCAACTCTGATGGTTTGAGGCTTGGATGCAAAACGATTCAATTGTGCATTCAGTTGGAGCCTTCTTTGTGGGCAGCGTACATTGATTGGGGGCAAAATTGGTAGAAAAGGATGAAACATAAGGGAAGGATGAAGACCTTTAGTTTGCCGTCTTAAAATTATAAAGGTAGATTACCTTTATGTCCATATGAAATGCTTCTTAAAATTGTAAAGGTAGATTACCTTTATGTCCATATGAAATGCTTTATATAGTATATAGATATAGATATAGATAGATATATAGATATAGATTGAATAATGACTACATATAATAATATGATTGTCATTTTTGGTCTCTGTCTCTTTTTGAAAAAAGATTTTCTACCACGTCTGACTATGAAGAGCTTCGAGTCTATCAAAAGAGAATGTGATGGTAACCCCTCACCTTTAAGTTTTGAAATATTGTAAAACTTACGGTTGATTAATGTAGTTTAGTTGTGTCATCACTCCACTTGCTGTAAAGAATAAAAAAAGGAAAGTAATTTTGTTTAAAGAAATAAAAAAAAAAGAAAGTAATAAATAATTATAAACATAGGTTTTGAATATTGTAAAACCGAGTGTACTTCATTTCTTTGAAATGTAAAAAGAAAGTAATAAATAATTATAGTGACACTAGGTTAGGTGATAGGTTCTCCACTTTTACACAACTTGCATGTACAAACTCCAAGAGAAAAAGAATAAAGTATATATCTTACATGAATCATCATCTTTTTTCCTTTATATTGCAGAGACCTTCAAGGTCGCCGGCTCCGGTCGCCGGAAAAACTCAGGCGATTCATTATTCTTTTTTTTCTTTTGTCTTTAGTTGCAAATGTTTAAGGGTGCGTTTGCAAAATTCTATGGGGGGCGCTCGTGATTTTTGGTTAAATATAACACTATTTTTTTTTCAAGGGGTGCGTCCGCCCACCCACGGATGAATGTAGGTCCGCCCCTGTCACCCACCATGAACTTAATATCTCTGCAATCCCCTTGAAGCAAACCCCACAAGGTCATCTCTGTACAGAGACAACACCAGAGATGACTATCCAAATCCACAAAAAGTAAAGAAAGAAGGGAAAAGAAAAACAAGCATAACAAGCCAAGGGCAGAGGAATACCTTTCTTTCCAAAGAAGGTTTTTGCCGAACTGAATAAAAAGTACTCAAGCCCCCCATGGCCAACACTCCCTCGGGGAATGTGAAAGCCCTTGTTGGATTCTCGTACATCCTCTTCCACTGAACAATCTCATCAGTGGACAGGACCGGGATGCTATTTTCAATAGACGCCTTGGGGTCTCGCAGGGGCGGTGACTCCGAAATCATTGCAGCAGATACAAAGATGAATCGGCTCTTCCACTCTTTAGGATAAGTAGATGTGGGCATGAAAGAGTAACAGGGGGGAGAAACACTATCTTTTCTCTTGGCAAAGGTGAACCAGTCACCATCAGATATCAACTTGTAAAACATATAGAAAAGAGGCACCGACGATTCGCCGGAAACCGTCACACACGATAACTCAAAATGAACAACCCTCATGAACCCTAGAGGGTGTAATTGTGAGAAGTGAACACAAAAATGCCTTAGAAGGTTCACTTTAAAAGCCGATAGGGGGTAACGGACACCACAAGAAGAGAACGATAAAGTATAGATGACGATTCTGTCGGGGGTACATTCCGCCGGTTCGTCCGGTCCAGGCAAAGTTGGAGAAAAGCATTCCGGGATCTGATAAGCATCAACGAAGACTTCAAGGTCCTTCGCTGTCAAGACAGAGCGTATAGAGGAACGGCCGGTGCGGCTCATTGTAGACTTTAGAGATGATCGGAAAATGGTGATGGAATGTAGAGAAAAAATTATGAAGAAATATGAGGGAAGTTAGAAAGAAATGAAGAGGCAATGGGGGTTTTAAAAAGAAGTGACTGACACAGGGGAGGTAACCGTCACATCACCATATTTCAAAAATTAAAAACTGATCTGAACACGTGCACCTTGAGGGATATCTCTAACCGTTGATCTTTGATACTCAATAACCCTCGGGAAACGATGGGGGCGTCTAATCATTACGAAAAGGTGGCCCCACACTCATAGCCCAAATGGACCAACTCCCCAAGAATCATGTAGCAAGAATACAGCCCTGGACCATGAGACTTGAGTCTCAGAACCAGGGACTAGAGATGACTTGACGACGGGTCCAGTTGGTAGCCCAACACAACCCGTCTTGGGCTCTTATCGTCTGGGCCCAATTGTTAAGTCCATGGCTTATGTCATACACACTTGAAATAAGCGGGAAACAGAGAAAAAGGATCCAAGAGAGTTGCAGGGCATTAAATGCCTGACTGATGGTGAAGAGGTATCCACCGAAAAGATAGTACGAGCAAGCTGACCTCATTAAATGACGTCTCTGGTCTCACCATTGGGGCTCAGACACGTGTCTGAGTCCCCCAAAGGCAACATAATACCGTTAGATGACCCGGCATCACTTTCCAAGGAAGATAAGTAATTTCCTTTATATAAGGAAGGTAAGAAGATAACTGCGAACACAAGATAGAACCCTCACTAAATGCTCTACAAGCATCATTTATTCCGACCATCCTATACCGTCATTTATTCCGACATAATAACTCACATATAAGAATCCACACCAAGGAGAGTATTCCGACGGCAATACTCGTCGGAATAGGCTTCTCATTTTCCCCGGCAAGTTTACTTACTCTCACGCCGGAGCTTGGTCACGGACCCCCCCCCCCCCCGGGGCCCTCCGTGACGAGGCTAACGGTTTTCTTTTATGTAGGAGACGGAAACAGGGGTACCACAACGTCAACGAGATTCTTTGAACGTCATCAGTGACCTGAGGACTCGACAGGATCCATGGTGAGTGTGATGCATTTGTGACAGAAGACTCTAGTAGATGGAACAAAACTATGACATTTTCTAAGCATATTGGTCATGTTAGCAATAAGAACGTAAAAGTATGAAGAACTAGTGAATCAAAATCGGCCGGTTGTCGTTGCCTTGTGGTAATGGTAAGACAACTATGACTTGGTAAATCAAATATTATTAAGATACTAACGATTTACCCTTTTTATACTTCATAAACTTGAGGGTAATATTTTCTTACACATTCTCAAACTATACATAACTATTTACATTTCTCCAAGACCAGCTTTCCCTATACAGTAATCTAAACTCGAAGATCGACTCCACCTTCCCCTCAAATACCCTTCCAACGATATACGGGCATTTTGCTTTACATCAACACTACCAAACCATCCTGACTTTTCTTCAACGTCAAGAAACGCAAGACTCAAGTGCGACTCTGCATTTGATTCCGGATAAACTTCATCGTCATCACCATCATCATCATCATCATCATGATCATGATCACAATTGTTACACGACACTTCCCAATCATTCGGAGATGCCCTCTCATCCAAATCATGCTCCCCGCGTAAAATTTTTATAACCTGCCAATAGTTATATAGTCCATAGATTTATTGAGTCTGAATAAATAAATCATGTTGAAAACAATTAAATAAACCAACCTTTGCCCAGTTGGTAAATAATAATCCAACCTACAGAATTGGTATATAATAATCCTACTTATCAACATGTTGGTACTCAATGAACTTCTGTTAGTTTTTTTTAACTGAAGTTAGTTTTTAAGCTTTATTTATTACACAAACAGTCCCTGTAGTTGTAATTTACTAGTTTTAACTATGAGTTAATAGCCAAAATGGTCCCTGAGGTTAATAGCCACAGCACCGCCACCACCGCCACCGCACCGCCACCACCACAACCACCGCCGCCACCACCACCACCGCCACAGCACCGCCACCACCACCCGTTTCCCTACATAACTCAGATCTGAGTTAAACAATATTAACCACAACAAATCAATACCATCTTCAATCATCAGAAGATAAAAGGAACCGAAGGGGGGTATGTTTACCGGAAGATTTTGACGGAGCCAAGCTCCACCGCCGCTGTCACTGCCGGCCGCCGCTGCTCACCTCCGCCGCCGCTGCTCACCTCCGCCGCCGCCGCCCTCCTCTCTTCTCAGCCTCTCTCTCTCTCGCCTCTCAGTCTCTTTCTCTCCCGTTTTTCTCTGTGTCGCACCGCCGCACCATATGCCACCATCTGGTGGTGGCAGTTGTCAATCGGAAATTGGAGGGGGGGTGTCGCTCATCGGAGGGGACCACCGGCAGACAAAGAATCGAGAGGAGGGAATGAAGATTGAGGGTTGTTTTTGTTGCTTGTGAAAGTAATCGAGAGAAAGAGAGGAGATAGGGTTTTGTTTGTGAGATGAAGAAAATAAAGTTTGTGTGTGTATGTACAATATGCAGACAAAGAAAACTAAGGGTTTTCTAGTTGAGAAGATTACTTCTCTGTGTTTGTTTGTGAATGAGACTAAAAGGCATTTATGTATAGAGATATTGAGATCTCTCAAGAGATCTTGTAAATCTAATGTCGCGTTAATCGCTTGTTAATCACGAAATTAAGGGTCGTAAATTACCGCGTTAATCGTGGTGGTGGCGGTGCTGTGGCGGTGGTGGTGGCGGTGGTGGTGGTGGCGGTGCGGTGGCGGTGGCGGTGCTGTGGCTATTAACCTCAGGGACCATTTTGCCTATTAACTCATAGTTAAAACTAGTAAATTACAACTACAGGGACTGTTTGTGTAATAAATAAAACTTAAAAACTAACTTCAGTTAAAAAAAACTAACAGAAGTTCATTGAGTACCAACATGTTGATAGGTAGGATTATTATATACCAATTCTGTAGGTTGGATTATTATTTACCAACTGGGCAAAGGTTGGTTTATTAAATACCAATTTTCCTTAAATAAATTGTTCAAACCTGGCTCATGGTAGGACGTCGTCTAGCTGAGCGAGTGAGACAAAGCAT
Organism: Helianthus annuus; assembly: GCF_002127325.2. NCBI lineage: Eukaryota > Viridiplantae > Streptophyta > Magnoliopsida > Asterales > Asteraceae > Helianthus > Helianthus annuus. The sequence goes on from NC_035442.2 coordinate 95,982,798, forward strand.
CGCTGCAAGCGCCATTCGAACTATTTCACTTTTGTTGGCTTCTTTGTCCAAATCAACATCCAGTATGCTTGCTAGATCACCCTTTTCTAGCTTCGGTTTTGCCTAGATTACACTTGATACGATTAGAACCATAGAAAATGTTTTCGTTGGTTTACAAGATTTCACAAACGGATTCAAGATACTCACCCACATAACCAAACTATCTTCGCCTTTAATAGGATCCGAGCTTATGGGTCGTTTTCTTGTTAAAAGTTCTAGAAGAACGACCCCGAAAGAATAAACATCAATCTTTTCACTAACTTTACCATACATGAAATACTCAGGGGCGAGATACCCAAAAGTTCCTACTACATCGCTGTGACTCAAAAATGGCGAGGTTGTGGGTCCCCATATCGCAAGCCCAAAATCTGATAGCTGCAGAAACGAAATTTTGGGTAAGAATCCAGAAAGCATTACTTAAGAGTAGGGCTGCTATACGGGTCATGTTCGTTGGTTAGCGGGTTGAACCCAAACCAGACACTTTTATTCGCGGGTTGACATGAACACGACCCCTTCCGAAAAAATATATTTAATTTCACATATAAATATATTGGATTGAAATTTGATGGTGTTTGAAAAAAAAAATTGAAATAAAAAAAATAATAATAATAATAATTTCACATATAAATACTTTAAAAGTCTATACTTGCATATTATTTTTATTTTTTGAAGCAATTATGTTTGAAATATGCTAGTTATTTTAAACTCATAAATTTTGGCATAATAGTTTAAGTTATTACATAAACCACATTTTAAAAAGTTAAATAAATAAATGGGCTAAACGATTCAACCGGTGAACCTGCCGGGTGACATGAACACAACCTGTTTAGCTAAACGTGTTCGTGGGCTCGACCTAAAACTGACCCAAACCCACAAGTTTTACGTTATGTTCGCGTCGTGTTTCTTATCGTCTCAGAAAATCACACCCCTACTTTAGAGACAAGAAAATGTGCGGGTCGGTGATTTTGGTAATAGGCCAAAACGAATCATGTTTGGTCTGGGTTGAGACGAAAATCTAGGATGTACCTGCGGCTCGAATTCATCAGTGAGAAGAACGTTAGACGTCTTGATGTCACGATGAATAACGGGCCTAAGGCATTCTTTATGCAAATAGTTTAAAGCCTCTGCAACTCCAATGGCTATATTCAGTCTTATTTCCCATGATAAAACAGCTCTATCCTTCATTACACCTGAATACCAAAACAAAGCATCATGATCATTAATTACACAGATTTAGATGAGACTTACTAAGAACACGATTCTTCGGCTTTTCTAACAAAAACACGTACCGTGTAAATTGTCCTCCAGGTTTCCTCTAGGCACGAGATCATAAACCGAGATTAAGTTGTCGTCCTCCACACATATCCCTAAAAGCGGTGTTATGTTTTTGTGATCTAGTGACGTCATAATGTCGATTTCTAGAATATAATCTTTCCATGCTTCTTTTGAAGACTTCCTGATCTTGACAGCCGCCGATTTTCCATCAGGAAATATCCCTTTATACACGCGATGACAACCACCTTTCCCTATCAGATTCTCTGCCAAAAAAACACAAGTTAAAAAAAAATATATATTAAATCAATTACGGACAAAAATGCCTTGACTTCAAAATATATTAATTACCTGACGCAAAGTGAGAAGTTGAGGCTTTGAGTAGATCAAACCCGATCCATTGGCAGCGAGACGAGTTAGTTTTAAGTAAAAGGTTCAAGATTTCAGGCAACTCATGGCTCTTTGGTGTGTTACTTTCATTACTTGTATTTGTAAATATGCTGCATTCGGATCTCGAATCAGATCCCAAACTCTTGGGGCTAACTTCAGTGCTAGATGAAGAAGTGGTCCTAGGCGTTCCTGGTGCAGACCGGTTTGGCAGGTTCATGACCCACTTGACCACCGACATTTTTCTAGCCTCCCTTGCTGATGGGGTCAACACACCATTGGCCCGAAGTAGTGGCCAACCGGGCCTTTGATGTGCAAAGTCTTCTATTACCACTGAAACCGAACTCAAAGCTTTTTTTCTCAATTCGAATGAGTTTATATCTCCGTTTTGAGCCCCTTCGACACTATGTCTGCCCATATCCGACGCCTCAGATTCACAAAACTCAGATTGGGTATCTTTTAAATGCGTGTTCCCGATCAAGTAGAAACTCGGCTTTGGATCTGTCATTGACACTTTTGAAAGAAACAATAATATAAATACTTTTGTGTGACCCGACAAAAATTTAAATTCCCGGGTGCATTAAGATCACCAAATTGTGAAATGAACCGACCATCTGCCTAACTAGAGGCGGACCCAAGTGGAGGGGGAGGGGGCTGCTAATCATTGTCTTGTTGCATAATAATCATTACTTTTTATCCCAAAAATGAAGGCCCACCACTCAGGCACTCAAGAGTCACAAGGACAATAGCTTTGTTTTGAAGAAATGATGAATTCGGGATATTTATTTGACCCGTTACCCGACTTGCTTATATTGCATGCTCATGATCAGATTTTGACTCATTTAAATGAGGGAGAAAACAATACCTGAAAGCTCGCCATTTGAAAACCTCTTGAAAACAACTTTCCCGTTATGGAGAGCCAATACTTCAGTAGCTAAAGGTAGTTTCTTGGCGCAATATTTGGCAATTGAAAGCCAACCCCTGCGGAATTAAAGAAAACAATAAGAACGAAAACAACATCCGGTTTTTAACACCACACAATCAAAAGCGAAAGCGAGTCTTTTGATTTGAGCTTCTAGCCGAAAAAGAGTTTTTTTTTTTCCTTTCCTAAGATCTACATACCCAAAAGCTTTGATCTTGCTGACCCCAACAATAACTGCAGCTGCAGAATAAAACTTTGCTTCTCTAACCAAAACTTTTCTTACTGAATTCCCTCTTAATACCTGCCCAGTGAGATCCACCTGCAAAACCACCCGTGTTCAAGATTACAAAAAAAAAAAAAAAAAAAAAAATCAAGATTCTTTTATTATTTTAGTTAGTTTTAATCTAAAATCTGCCACTGTTAAAAGGAAATCTTGAAACCAAAAGTACCTGTTTGTGATCACAGAGACCTTCATAATCAGCCAAATAATCATCCAACAAAGTCTTATACTTGGATACAGAATCTGAACAACATTAAACGAAGCTTGAATCTTTTTTTTTCACAAAATTTAAAACATACATACCCATCAACAGGAACCACAACAAATTCAAAAAAAAAAAAAAAAGACTACCTGAATTTCGACAAACATTAATCGCGATCACACGATCGCCTGAATCTGCAACTTTCACCATAGCCCAATCAAGAAGCTCCCTCCCGCATTCATCCAACCGAATTCCCACCAAAACATTCTTGCTGTCAACACCTTGATGATCATGATCATGGTCATGACCATGATTATGATCAACCGCCTCAAACGTCATTGTACTTTCTGTTCTTCTTCAAACCAACTAATCAAAAACTCTGCAAATTCTTCTCAAACATATTCTACTTCTTCACCAAATTTGCAGAGCCACTGGCAAAGACAACAGTTTCCAAACAGAATATAATCTTTTACCGCAAATTCGAATTATAAAGATCTCAAAAATCCGTGGGCTTTTTGGCTAAATTCCAAAAGATACAATATTCTCAAGAAACCCCACCTGCCAAAATTCCAAAAAAAAAAAAAATTAAAGATAAAACCCACCGACAAAATTAAAAAAAAAAAAATCAGATAAAGCATATCAATTTGAGGGCAGCAAACAAACAAATCAAACAAAAATATTTATAAATAAAAAAACAAAAAAAACTAACCCAAAATCATGAACAATTTGTGATGCAACTCCATCGTCATTCCAAATTTGATGAAGTTGCCCCCAAAATCAATCAAAACCCACCCACCTACTCCAACTATCAATACAATTATTCAAAAGATCTAATTTTTCGATTAGGGTTTTTTTTTTAGTTTAACCAGAAAATCGGTAAAATCAAATGGGTTTTCTGATTAATGTACAAAAAGATTCAAGAAACTGGTTAAAATGGTGGGATGAAAGAAAATTAAAGAAAGCGTCGGCGGATATCAAATATTTCCCGCGAAAAATGGTGGGATCGGTTAAATTTTTTCAGCAGTTTCATGGTGGTAATATTAAATTTTGAGAGGTGTTGGAATTGAATTGAATTAAATTAAATTTAATTTAATTTAATAAATGAAATTGATTGAGTGACTGTGACGTGTAGGTAAAGAAAAGTTTTAATAGAATTGAAGAGTAGTTATTTGAGCGGGGAGGATTGAAAGACTTGTGACCGTTAAAAATTTAACCACCATTATTGACCTCCACCGACGGCTACAGGACTTTTTTTTTTAATAAATTATTATGAGAATGTTCTTTTCTTTGGGGTGTATTTTATTTATTAAAAAAAGGGGTGAAATGATTCATGGAAAAGGATCAGTTAGGTAGCGTTCGTTTCATGGAATGGAATGGAATGGAATTAGGAAGTGTTTCTTTGTAAAATTGATCTTGGTTGGGGGAGGGAGGAATTTGAAATCCTTCACTCTAATGAAATCTGTGACTATTTCAACATTCCTTAGAAATCCTTCACTCTAATGAAGGAATGGAATGGAATGTTGAAATAGTCACAAATTTCATTGATTAAAGAAATTCATTGGATTTCAAATTCCTCCCTCCCCAAACCAAGATCAATTTTACAAAGAAAAGCTTCCCAATTCCATTCCATTTTTTTTTTAAATTGCAACTTTGATAAGGTGTGTGTGTGTGTTTTTTTTTTGTAATATAATATATAACATGTGATATAAAGATTATTTTGAAAAATATATTTATTATGATTTATTGTTAAATTAGTGTCATTATTAGAAGACGAGGACCACGTTAGGAATCTATTTGCCCCACCACAACAGTCTTTGACGTACTGACTATTTAATAGCACTTTCATTTTAGGTTAACTTGGTGAATATGTGATAACATGTTATAGAATATATTATTTATTTTGGTGAATATAAGGGTATGAACAAATCTTTATGTTTGATACTTTGATTACATTATGCATCTGTTATGTGTATTGCTTTATTCTTTGAGTTTCATTTGTTTTATTACAGTATATCTGTGTTTTTCTCTCTTTTTTTTTTTTTTTCTTCATTCGCGTGTTAGTGTCCATTTCTATTTTAGTTTCAAAAACAACAATTTCTTTCATAACTTTCTAAACTATTTTTGATACTATTGTTAGTTATTTGTATACAAGCTTGGTTAATAGGAATTATAAGATTAAAATTAGTTGCGTGGCTTGATTTCAAAATATGTTAATTGCTAGTCGGCTTTATAAAACTTTAGTCGCTCATATAGTGGCGGACCAGTACTTTTTCCATGGGGATGAGGAACATTTTTAAAAATTTCAGGCCCCTAGGTATATAAATAAAAAATTTTGTTCGTATCGGGTCGGGTCATATAAAACAAAAGAACCTCAAACTAAATTTATATAATCATCAAAAACACGCCAAACCTTGTAACAAACATAATTAAAACATCACCTTACGAGTTTTCATTGAAATCTATCCAAAACATCATATAAAACCATTTTCTTAAGCAAGTCTTTCTCTATATAACATATACAACTATCACTTAAATTCTCATCGTCAGTCCGATAATGCAAGTCGGTCTTCACATTCTTCATTGCCGAAAAACATCTTTCAACGGTAGCGGCTGCGACGGGTAATATGAGAACAAGCTTCAATAACCGATACACCAATGTAAAATTTACGTGAATATTTGTTGAAACCGTTAACCTTAGGAGACTTGACAAACCATCCAAGTTGGCGAATTGTTTATCTTTTTTTCACAAAATCAATGTAGTTTCCGAGTTGAACCGGAAGCCTTCGTTTTTCGTCTTCATTGAAATCATATGGATACTTCTCGGCTAGCTTTAGTATATTTGGAATGTCAAATGCACTAAAATTATCACACGGACTAAAACAACTCATACAAACAAGTAGTTCCGATGTTACCTCATTAAAACGGTTTCCAAATTCTTGAATTTGCAAATCTAGAACCGCATTGAAGCAATCACACTCGTAATAATGTCGATTTGTGATGTTCTTCTTTCTTGGCCACCTTGGGTTAACGTATTCATCATCCAATTTTTTCACCTCAAGTTCATACATGTCACAAAAGGAATTAACTTTCTCCAAGAACTCATTAAAACCTTCTAACCTAAACTTTTCAAGTTGGTTTTTGGTAGAAGAAACCAATTTAACCGCATTCATCAAATCTAGCTCTTTTCTTTGAAGACATTGGGACAATGTGTGTGTGATGTTTAGAATATACTCCATCAAGTGAATGTAAAATACAAAGTCGTACTTTTTCATATCCTCTAGAAGTTCGTCTACTTGTTTGCTACAAGGAAGAGTTTGACCCATTTCTACTAGCCATCCAGGAACTTCCATAATGTTTGGATAAAGAAATTAAACAGGAAAGTGTCTTGTAATGGGAATTCCAACGTGTATCCCCGGGCCTTGAAAGTGTCATTTCTTGATTCAACCCACTTCCGGTACAAAGTATCATTTAGAAGATGCACAAACAGCATTTGTTAAACATGTTATTGACGTGGTGCGAGGTGGGTATAATTTTTTATATATTTTAAGCACTTTTACTCATTTATCAAACTTTAAATTTATAAAACACAATATAACACTATCACTTTCCACAACACGCTAGGGCAAGTGCACCCATCGTTGGCGTAGTATAGTGATGGTAAGATACCGAGGTCGTCCAAGGACACAATAGCTTTTAATACCGGAATATCGTCAACGTTTAATCTAACCAAATTTTGAGAGAAGATTTTTAGTAATTAAAAAAATGAAGAAGAAACTAAAATAATAAAAAGAAACAAATAGACAAAATAGAATCACTTGGTTCTGACTTATCTTTTACGTATCCTTTGATGATTTCCGCACTTTGGGTTCTTTAAGAGATTATCTTAGTTATAGTGGCATGTCCCTCTTTTGGAGGCAACGCTACCCTCAGATATATTGGTCTGAGTCAGCAGGGATACAGTCCCGCAGGGCCGAAATATTGAAAAGATAATTAAGTAAGTTATTAATACAAAATGTGGCATGTCACTCTTTTGGAGGCAACGCTACACTCGGCCATATTGGTCTGAGTCAGCAGAGATACTGTCCCGAAAGGCTGGTTTAAAGTTTCAATAGTAGTTTATTTATAAGGGATTCAAACTGTTCTTACTTCCCCAGATTTGATGCTATATGCCTCAAGAGAAGTCCTAATAAGCTTGAACCAAGTCCTCGCAGGATCTATACACTGATCGAGGCAAGAACTTTACCCAAACCACCCTTCTAACCCCTTTCCAAGCAATTAACGCGCTTTATATAGACCGTAAAGACATGAATGGGTGAATCAACAAAACATGAAGAGATGATATAATAAAGTTAACTTTCAATATAAAAAACTAGTTATTAAAGTCATTAATACATACCCAATTAAAAAATTAGTCAAAGCTTGGAAATCAAAAGTAATACATAAAAGACTTGTCTTCACCAAGTGATGTAAAACATTAGCCAAGCATGACCTTTGTTTGACAAAAACTTTTACGATCAATCTTGGATCCCGAGACCACTACACACACTCTAAAGATGGGTGATGGAGGAATGTGGCAGATGTAACACCCTAAAAATATTTAATAATTAAATATTTACCTAGATGGTAAATATTATAAGCATGATAGTTAAAAAATATGTGTGTGTTATTACCAAAATGAGTAATTGGAGTCTTATAAATGTAAAACCAAAGCATGGGACTGAATTGATTAGTGACCAAAGATGGAAATATGAATATGACAAAAAAATATAAACACGGACATATGTGTGTGCGTGTCGAGATTGAGAAGAGAAGAGGAGAAAACCCCTCCTTGAAACCCTAGAACTAAAACCTGAGAAATTGAAGATCAAATTAAAGTATTTGAAATGCATGATTGAAGATCTTGAACACCCAATATCCCCACAACATAAGGTATGTTAAAATTTTAAGATTTGTGAAGATCTCTAGTCTTGAGAAATCCATGGAAGGATGAACTAGTATTTCTTAACTCGTTACCTTGAAACGTTGATTGTGGGAATTCGATACCTCTTGGTTGACATGGTCCTCTTAGTAGATATGCCCTTCTAATCTCATCTCATTGATTCACATTATATGATTCAGTCGGCCTACAATCATAAGGATCCGAAGGAAGAGTATCCACAACGAATTCAGAAGATGATTCAACCCCTTTCCTCTTGAGAAATCGCGCCATAAAGTCCCTACTCATGGTTCCTATCGCAAACAGATTGATCCATAAGTTCATCGCACCATAACATAATGTTCAATTTTAATTTTCAACTATTCAAGCCCTAGAAATCGTGTAATGTAAGTTGTGATCACCCTAAAAATCATCTAAACAACATAATCACCCTAAAAATCATCTAAAAAACCATAAACTACGTCAAAACACACAAAATTTCAAACCTATTTAACAACTTTATTACCCCTCTTCTCCTATAATATCAACCAAAATCATCAAAATAACAAAGAAACCTACCCTTGTTCGGATTCCAGTTGGATTTGGTGTCAGACGGCGGAGAAATGGTGGTGGATTATGGTGGTCACCGGTTGCTGATGGTGTTGTAACTGGTTGCTATGTTCACTGGCAGGGAGAGGACGCAAGAGAGAGAGCGGGGAAGGAATTCCTAAGGATTTTGGGCTGTTTAAGTTATTATAGTTTGAATTATGGTTGGGTTTGGTTAAAGGGCTAAGACTTAGTGGGCTAGTTAGTTAGCTATTATAAGTGGGTAAAGGTATTGGGTATTTAGGTTAAGTTCGTTAGGTATTATAAGTTATATAATTTAGGTAGTATTTTTTTTTAAATAAGAGTTTACTAAACTAAACATGTCTCTACGATCTCCAAAGTGGCTCTTAAACAAATAGCAACATAACCAATACATGCCATCCGATTTTGAGCTATACTCAAACCATCCCTTATATCATGTTTGTCATACCATTCTTTCTTAAATTTTCTTAACTCGTTACCTTGAAACGTTGATTGTGGGAATTCGATACCTCTTGGTTGACATGGTCCTCTTAGTAGATATGCCCTTCTAATCTCATCTCATTGATTCAATATATGATTCAATCGGCTTGCGATCATAATGATCCAAAGGAAGAGTATCCACATCAATGAATTCAAAAGATGATTTAGCCCCTTTACTCTTGAGAAATCACGCTATAAAATCCCTACTCATGGTTCTTATCATAAACAAACTGATCCACAAGTTTTTCGTTCCATAACATAATGTTCAATTTTAATTTTCAACTATTCAAGCCCTAGAAATCGTGTAATGTAAGTTGTGTTCACCCTAAAAATCATTTAAACAACATAATCACCCTAAAAATCATCTAAAAAACCATAAACAACGTAAAAACCCACAAAATTTCAAACCTATTTAACAACTTTATTACCCTTTTTCTCCCATAATATCAGCCAAAATCATCAAAAAAATAAGAAACTTACCCTTGTTCTGATTCTGGTTGGATTTGGTGTCCGACGACAGAGGAATGGTGTCGGATCACGGTGGTCACCGGTTGCTAATGGTGTTGTCGCTGGTTGGTGTGTTCGTTGGCAGGGAGAGGACGAAAGAGAGAGAGCGGGAGAGGAATTCCTAAGGATTTTGGGCTCATTTAATTTATTATAGTTTGAATTATGATTGGGTTTGGTTAATGGGCTAAGACTTAGTGGGCTAGTTAGTTAGGTATTATAAGTGGGTAAAGGTATTGGGTTAAGTTCGTTAGGTATTATATGTTATACAATTTAGGTAGTATTTTTTTTAAATAAGAGTTTACTAAAAAATTTTAAAAATATAAATTGATAACACTTTTTACCTAAGGGGTGCGGACAGAAAATTCCAAGGGGTGCGGACAGGATTTTCGACGGAACCTAGCACTATTGTTTATTCCGGGGGTGCGCCCGCCCACCTTAGGTTGTGGGTGGGTCCGCCTCTGCGTTCACAAAGAAAACAAAAGCAATTGGATTTAACCGCCATATTTAAGTTTGAGAATGATATGAGTGATGCAAACAAACCCAGAGGCTCAAGAGCTACTCGTTATCAGCTCGGTTAAACGCTTGAACGAGCCGAGCTTTAATGAGTCTGAGCTCGAGCTTGAAATAGAGCTCGTTTAGTTATCGAGCCCGAGCTTGAGCCTGAAATACAAAACTCGTTTAGGCTCGCAAACCTAAACGAGCCCAAACAACATTTTATTTTTTATATATAATATAATAATAAAGATGATAACATTGGCGAGCAGAGCTCGAGCCGAGCTTTAGCTCGTTTAGGCGATATAGAAGCGAGATCGAGCCGGGCTTTTAGTTCGTTTGAGGTTTTTCTCAAAATAGATAGAGCCGAGCTCGAGCTTTGGGTTTTACTCGCGAGTCGAGCTCTAGCTCAAATAAGTAGGCTCGAACCGAGTCGAGCTCGAGCTCAAGCTTCATAAAATCAGGACGAGCCGAGCTCGAGCCCACTTGAGCTCGGACTTGGGCTCGGCCCTACTCGTTTACACCCTTAGATATGACATTAGGACGCAAAACCTAATTATGGTTGAATAAAGGAGATGTTCCAATGCCGTATCATATAAGATAACCGTATCAGTGTATCACAACAGTTTTAGAAGTTATGTGAGATATGGATCAATCGCTCTTTAAAAGTATACGAAAGGGTGAGGATTTGAATACACAGTCAACTCAACTGTAGCCAGTGGACCAAGAATACTCTTGTGTTAATTTGTGTAAAAATAACCTACAAATACATTAAGTAACAATCAACCATTGGTCAAAATAGACGGTATACTTTATTATTTTTTCATTACATGTCTATAAATCTATAATCTATAATCTATAAATTATAATAAATCAAAACAAGCTTAGGCCACATGACTTAAGCTACTAGATGCCACATGGCATTTCATTCTTTCCTCTTTTTTTTCCTTTGAGCGGCATGTAAGATTAAATATATTATGTTTAATATTTAATCTAGTAGCCATTATAATCATTTACATAATATAGATCAAAATATATAATAACCTATTAAATAATTAGTTGGTAATTGTTGATGGACCATATTACCCTTATTAACTAATTAGGTTTCCTCTTGGGTGCTTATATAAGGAGAATTATGTAGAGGTTAAAAGGTTACACACTTAGACATAACCTAATAAGCATAACATCAATCGACCTCTTCTCCATAATCGAATCCCCTATTCGGTTCTCATCATCACCATCATCAGTCAGCACCCTAAGGAGGAACCAGATCACACTGACAAACATGTCGAACTCGATAGCATCATCTATCACTGGGTTGTCCACTGCACTGTCTGCTGTAACAGGTATGTTTTCATGTTTTCCATTATGATTAAACAGAACTGATCCAACATGTGGTATCCAAGCATATGTTGATTAGTCAGTTCTGTTTTCGTATCCATCAATTCTGGGATAGAAATATGGAAAACAAAATTTTGATAATTTAATAAACCTAACAGCCGGTTTCGAGTTACAAAGATCCACTCGAGATCTCTGTTTCGAGGAAAAGATTTCATTTTAAATGTCTCGAAATCAAAATGTGTAAACTTATAACCGAAATCTGTTTTAGAAAAACCTTAAAATTCAAGTTTCGGGTTCCAGAATTTATGTTTTATTTTTTATTTAGGGTTCATCATGTTCTTAGGAAAATTCGAAAATTCCTTTATGTTTTGGAATGTAATTAGGATTGATGAGTGTTTTTTCCTGTTTGATCCAATTTATCTTTTAAGTTTATTCGAAAACTGTTAAAAGGATATAAAGTTATAATTTTCGAAATCCTTGATAAGTTTAGATCAACTATAAAACAGGAAACACTATCACACAATCCCTTAAATTTCGAATTTTCAGTTATGTTTTGCATTAACAGCTGTTAACAAGAAGTTTCGAGGTCCTTTCCAACAAGCCGAGACCAAGATCTCGACTCGAGACCACGAGATCTCGACTCGAAATCATAAAGGTTCTCAAATATTCACAACTCGAGACAATGATTTCGACTCGAGACCACTAAGGTCTCGACTCGAGACCACTAAGGTTTCGACTTAGGGCTTCAATCTTCACAACTCGAGACCGTGGTTGCGACTCGAGACCGTTGTTGCGACTCGAGACCTCATTATGAGTCGAGATCTCATAAAATATAGTAGTCGAGACCATGATTCCGACTCGAAACAACAAGGTTACGAATTGATACCTTATAACTGACTCGAGATCTCATAACTCAGTTCGATCCATGCTAACAGGTGGTTTGCTATTAAATAATTGGTTTTGTAATTACTTAGTTAATTAATCAGAATCAGATAATGTTTTACAAAACCAAAATGGCTTAACTTGAATGAGTTTTTGATGTATCGTTTCTGGCCAAAGCTGATTTGATACATCTACTTATCATCCAAGTATTACGAAAGCTATGTTAAGTGTGCATCATAAACATGAATGTCTTAATATCTAACCAAAGCTGATTTAATTCCTTCATAGATGGCATACTTAACAAGTGCATAACTAAAGTGATTGTCTCAATTTCTGGCCAAAGCTGATTTGTTACAATCATTTTGCACACATGCTTAAATGATTACACTTCTGGCCAAAGCTGATTTGTCTTCGTTTAAGTAGAATTTTAACTAAGTCTATTATTTTGATGTTAGTAATAGACAATGTCACAGCTTCATAACGTAAAATGGTCATTATTTATGCCTGCCTTAGTTTAACGTGCCCTTAGATCACATTAGGACTTCTTCCTTAGTATCATAACTTGCTCATCTTATTTCCATTATCAGCGCCCAATTGCGGGATTCCACCTTTGACTGGTGAAGGGGTATGGTCCCAGATCTCGCGTCAGCATCGACCGCGAGTGACCATTACCCTTATCAAAACCCCCACTAGCTAACAACCTACCTGTGTTCGTGCGGGAACGCGCCGACATAGTGGTTGAATCCAATCTGCCCAATGATGGAGGAGGACTCACCTGGAACATGAAGACGGTATAGTGATGCGGCATGGCACCGCATCTGGTGTATGAAAACAGAAGCGTTCACAGCGATGCGGCCTAGCACTGCATCCAGTGAACACTTCTATCAATACAAGGGAGCTGGATAACAGCAACAGTCACCACAGACGACGATGTGGCTTGGCACCGCATCTCGCGTATTTCTTGATCAAAGAGTGAGACGCCGGAACGTCTACAGTTACCGCAAACAGCGATGCGGCCCGCACCGCATCCTGTGCACTCAGCAAGTGGGACTAACACCACAGAGCAAGTAGCACCAATGGCAGCCGCCTATCAGGTCTACGTAAGCGACAGACTGACGTGGCGTCACTTCCACGGCCGACATGCCTGACACACCTACAAAGGTGCAGCATGCCGTCAGTCTATCCATCCACCTCCTCCTTCACTCCTCGGCTATAAATACCAACCCCAAACCAGGTTTGAGGTATCTCTTCACAACTCTCTCACTACTACTATCATACTTTGCTTCCCAAGCAGACTACTGATTCTCACGCCGGAGAGTGGTAACAAGGAGCACCCCCCACCCCATCCTCCTTGTTACGAGTCACGGTTTGTTTCCTTGTGCAGGAGATCAACCGGCAGGCGATCCAGCCAGCGATCCTCGAGAGGAAGGGATTAACCTTTCCTGACGAGACCAGTGTGTTAACCCTGCCCGGTTAACCACTGTTTCATCATTGGCGCCCACCGCTACTCTTAAGCACTTTTTTGTACCATCCCTCTCCCTCTCAAAAGATCATGTCAGATCGCATACATAACACTACCGGGGATAACCTAAACCCCACCAACCCAGGGAATGCGGGGACCGCTCCCCCAGACCTAAATCCCGGCCACATTGGCACATCAACGCAAAGGGGTCCATCCCTAACGTTCGGACACGACCTATCACAGTACACATCTGTGATCCCTCCGGACATGGACCCTCACACCTGGTATGACCAACAGGCGGCCCTGCTGGCCGCAACATACAACCGAGCTTGCGCTAAAGTGCAAATACAAGCCGGGCCTACCCCGGCACCACATACACCTGCGGGTCGTATTTTACAATATGACGGCAGGGCACCCTCACATCCAGCCTCCAGAAGCAGGCGTGAAGACCGCGGATCCTCCTACTGTGAGGTCCACACAATAAATGAGGACGATTCCTCATATGGGTTTCGCACCAGAGGCCTAATACAAAGCCGCCGAGGCCCCCAAGGCGATAACAGGCGGCAATCCACGGTCCATCGCAGTTCCGGCATTCAAAGCCGGCTAGGACCGCTGCCCCAACACGAAGGGTATGGCCGCACCGACCCGGACGACCATACATATTGCGGGGATTCTCATGACACTTGCAGCAGACCGGGAGGACGCAACTATTCTCCTCCCACTCACCCCCGCAACACATATCTCCGCGCTACAAAGCGCCCCGAGAACCAACCCTACAGGCCAAGAGTCGCGGCCGAAAACTCCAAATTCGCCCGAAGAATCGCACACGCCCATGTCACCACCACAAAATTCCCATTCAACATTGGGAAATACAACGGTTCGTCCGACCCGGACGATCACATGAACATTTTCATGGGCGCAGGGTGCAACGGCAGGTGGGACGAGCCCACCTGGTGTCATTTTTCCCCCAGACCCTGACGGGTCTGGCCAGGGCTTGGTTCGATTCTTTGCCAGTGGGATCACTGGCCTCATTTGAGGAACTACATGCAAAGTTCCTCGCACATTTCAGCCAGCAGCGACGTCACGTACGTGATACGATGGACGTCATGAATATCTGGCGAAGGGACGACGAATCTCTCGAAGCATTCGTCGTCCGCTACAATAAAGAATGCCTGGAGATAGGTGACGTGGCTGACCAAATGGCACGTAACCACTTCATCAAAGCCGTCAGAGATGAACAGATGGTTATGACTATCTCCGGCAAAGATGGCTTGCCAAAAAAGTGGGAAGATGTCATGACTGCGGTCAAGACATATGCCCAGACTCAGCGGTCCCTTAAACCGCACCTCACAAAGGCACAGCCCCATGCGGAAGGTCAAACCTCCCGCTACGAGCCCAAGCGCAACAATAAGCGCAACCGGGACGCAGGGAATCGCGGCAGCGATTCCAAACCATACTTCCCGCGTACCAACCAGTTTGACACAAGGGCAACAATTAATGCCCAACGGGATAACCGGGCATCAAAGAAAGAATCTCGGGACCGCAACTGGACCGAGATCACCAAGTCGCCGAGCGAAGTCCTCCTTACGGACGCAAAGACCTTGCGATCGGCCCAACCAATGAAGTCCAAGAGAAATCAAGATCTCACTCTCTACTGTGAGTATCATAAGGACTCAGGCCACACAACAAATAACTGCATCAGTCTCTGGCTGGAGATTGAGCGAGCCCTAAAGGAGGGAAAGCTGCAACACTTGTTGCCAGGTGGACAAAAAGCCACCAAACGCATCACCCCCCATGGCGAGGGCACCTCCTCCGGGAAGAGGACCATGTATGTGGCCTCGACCCATATGATCAATGGAGGCAAAGGAAGGCCGCGCAAGACGGCGAGAAGACCGGACAATGACTGGAAAGACGAGCAAGTCGTCTTCCCAAAAGTCCGAGGCGGTCCGCGTCGTTATTACAGGCCAACTAGCTCATTACTGCACCGAGCGATTATTCATCGACCCGGGCAGTACCTCTGACATCATATATGAGCAGTGCTTCAACCAGTTCGATCAGGAAGACAAAGATCGGTTGCAAGCAGTGGATTACCCATTGGCCGGGTTCGCAGGGGAAACTGTCTTTCCCCTTGGCCAAATTACGTTTCCTGTGCGCCTCACCAGCGGAAGGCACACACGAACAGAAGAGGTAAACTTCATGGTTTTACCTCATACTTCCAAATATGACGTGCTACTTGGGAGAGAATCCCAAGGTGATTTCAACATGATTACGTCCGTACCCCACTCTGCAATCGGTTTCCCAACCGAAACAGGCGTCGCAATAATCTATGCACGCAGGGAAGTTATGATGTCGGACGAACTGCGTCCGACCAAGATAGCAAGGCCAACCCCCAACAACCAACCAGAAAAATGGGTCCTCAACGCAAAATACCCAGAACAAAAGGTCACGTTGGGCCACGCCTTGTCCCCCAACACCAAAGCGCACCTGAAGCAGCTGCTCTTCAGGAACCAAGATATTTTTGCGTGGGCACCCGCAGACATGACCGGCGTCCCACGCAACATTGCGCAACATTTCTTGAATACCTTACCAGGTATCAAGCCGGTGATCCAAGGCCAACGCCACCTTGGATCCGCAAAGAACCAGGCGATGCGTGAGCAGGTCGAAGAACTGCTCTCCGCAGGCATCCTGCGGGAAGTTAAGTACCAGACTTGGTTGTCCAACCCGGTCATGGTAGAAAAACCATCCGGGGGCTGGCGCATATATGTCGATTACAAAGACCTCAACAAAGCCTGTCCCAAGGATTGTTACGCACTTCCGGAAATCGACGAAAAGTCGATAACCTCGACCATTCCGATGGAAGTGCTTCCTCGATTGTTACAAAGGCTACCACCAGGTACAGATGGCAATTGAGGACGAAGACAAAACGGCATTCCGCACCCCTACCGGAAATTACTGCTATACAAAAATGCCATTCGGGTTGCGCAACGCGGGCGCAACCTATCAAAAACTGATGAACAACACTTTCCGCGTGCAAATCAGCAAAAGTGTCGAAATCTACATGGACGACCTGGTCGTCATGAGCATGGAAGAGGATACCATGCTCACTGATATTGAAAGAACATTCCAAACTCTGCGAAGCGTCAATATGAAGCTCAATCCAGGGAAATGCTCGTTTTGAATGGAAGAAGGCAAATTCCTTGTATTCATCGTAACCAAAGATGGATTCAAAGTAAACCCGGAAAAAGTTCAGGCGATCGACCGCATGCCATCGCCTTCAACAATGAAAGAGATGCAACGACTAGCCGGCCGGCTAGCCGCACTAAATAGATTCCTAGCCAACCATGCAGCTAAATCTTATCCTTTCATCAAGACCCTGCGGAACTGTCTAAAGAAAGAACAATTTCAGTGGACCGCAGATGCTGAGGATGCCTTCCGGGAAATGAAGGAGTGTTTGATACAACTCCCAACCCTAACAGCGCCACGCAAAGACGAACCACTTATATTATACCTATCCGCCGCAGACAATGCGGTGGGTGCGGTACTAATAGTGGAGCGGGAGGGAGTTCAAACACCCATCTACTACATCAGCAAGATGTTCAATGACCCAGAAATGAGATATTCAATAATGGAAAAGTTGGTACTAGCACTAGTACACGCATCAAGACGGTTGCGACGCTACTTCGCAAATCACGTCATCACGGTGTTAACCAACTACAGGATCGGCCCGATCCTATCCAAACCTGACATCTCTGGGAGGTTAGCAAAACGGGCAATCGAGTTGGGCGCACTCACGCTAAACTACAAGCCGCGCCCCGCAATCAAAGGCCAGGTCCTGGCAGATTTCGTTGCTGAGGTACCGGCAAATCGCATCCAAGAATGCGAACAAGAACAAAACCCTGCACCACCGCCACCTTCTTCAGAAATATGGGCACTTTTTACCGATGGTGTGTCCAACGAAGAAGGTGCGGGCGCAGGTCTGCGATTCGTCAGCCCCGACGGCCAGGAGCTTACCTATGCAATCCGCCTTGATTTCAAAAGCACAAATAACGAGGCAGAGTATGAGGCTCTCTTGGCAGGGCTATGCCTAGCAGTTAAGCTCGGCGTACAACATCTGGAAGCACACGTCGACTCCTTGTTAGTTGCAGGTCAGGTGCGCGGTGACTATACCGCAAAAGGGGATATCATGATCCTCTACCTCGAGCAAGCCTTGCAACTCAAATCAAAATTCACTTCCTTCAATATCCGTCATATCAACAGAAGTGAAAACAAATCCGCGGACGCACTGTCAAAACTCGCGTCCACCAGCTTCCAACACTTGGCAAAGGAGATACGCATTGAAATCCTGCAGAATCCCTCAGTACCCCTACGCCAAGTCAATGTCATCCAATACGGTACAACATCCTGGATGACACCAATCATTGCATACTTGCAATCAGGTGTGACTCCCGAAAGCAAGTCAGAGGCACGCAAGTTGCAATACAAAGCGTGCTATTACCAAATGGGAGACGGTATCCTATACCGCAAATCATACCTGGGCCCACTCCTACGCTGCGTCGACCCCAAGATGCCACATACCTCATCAGAGAGATACACGAGGGAATGTGCGGCATACACGCAGGACCACGCATGGTAGTGGCTAAAATCATGAATGCTGGGTATTACTGGCCCGGCATGCACCTGGATGCCGTCAAAGAATTGCGCAAGTCTATTAATTGCCAACGGCATGCCCCCAAGACCTTGCGCCCCAAGAACAACTTGATCCCGGTCACCACCGCATGGCCCTTTCAGAAATGGGCAATTGACGTGGTCGGACCATTCCCAGACGCACCAGGTGCAGTCAAATTTATCATAGTAGCCGTCGATTATTTCACAAAATGGGTAGAGGCAAAACCACTTGCCTCAACCACTGCTATGATAACCAGGAAATTCATTTGGGAACACATCATCTGCCGTTTCGGTCTACCAATGTGCATCGTTACCGATAACGGCACCAACTTTGCCGCCGACGAATTTCAAAAATGGCTAGAAGAACTACATATTGAACACATATTCTCCTCCGTGGCACACCCGCAAGGGAATGGCCAAGTTGAGAGTATCAACAAAATTCTAGTCGAAGGCATCAAAGCAAGGTTGGGAACAGCCAGGCGTGGCTGGGTCGATGAACTCCCAAGCATCTTATGGGCTCACCGAACAAGCCCAAAAACAAGCAACGGGGAAACACCCTTCAGCCTGGTCTATGGCTCAGAAGCGGTAATCCCCGCGGAAGTAGGGCTTCCTTCACCTCGAATGTTGGCTATCAAAAGAATAGCGAACGACGAAGCACGCAGACTTGACTTAGACCTCCTAGAAGAAAGGCGCGAAAACGCTGCCATCAATGAGGCCAAGTACAAAACCAAGCTTGAAAAATACTACAATTCACGCGTGCGGGTTTGTACATTTAACCCGGGAGACTACGTCCTTGGCGATAACGAAGCATCTAACGCTGAGCGCCTAGGAAAACTTGCCCCCAAGTGGGAAGGACCCTACCTCATCAAAGAGGTCTTGGGCAAAGGTGCGTATAATATACAAACGTTAGAAGGCGAAACTATCGCACGCACATGGAATGCACAACAGCTTAGACGCTGCTACATGTGAGCAATGTTTTTTACATTTCCATGTAACCTATCGGGCCGCAGGCCATTTGCAAATAAATAAACGAGCAATTCAATGCAATATTGTTTGTTACTGCTATTACAAATGCGTGTTCCACTTTGCGCTATCCGCAAAAACAGATTGGCAAAATCTTCATTCGCGATACCCACACAAAGTGCTAACCACACACAAATATTGTAATAGGCCAGCAAAGGCAAAACATTAAGTGTCTACCCGACCGAATACACAAGTTTTTACAAAACTTACACAATTCCTAAACCCTAACAGGGCAAACGATGGAATCGACTCATACTCATACGACAAAGGTATCGAGTATACTCAACCCTATTCACAATGGGTAGAGTTCCGGATACACAAGTTTTTACAAACCTTACACAATTCCTAAACCCTAACAGGGCAAACGATGGAATCGACTCATACTCATATGACAAAGGTATCGAGTATACTCAACCCCATTCACAATGGGTAGAGTTCCGGATACACAAGTTTTTACAAAAC
Organism: Helianthus annuus; assembly: GCF_002127325.2. Taxonomy (NCBI): domain Eukaryota; kingdom Viridiplantae; phylum Streptophyta; class Magnoliopsida; order Asterales; family Asteraceae; genus Helianthus; species Helianthus annuus. The sequence goes on from NC_035442.2 coordinate 96,002,717, forward strand.
TTACACAATTCCTAAACCCTAACAAGGCAAACAATGGAATTGACGCATACTCATACGACAAAGGTATAGAGTATACTCAACCTCATTCACAATGGGTAGGGTTCCGCATACACACGTTCAAACATGCAAGAAGTAAAAACACTTGTACAAATTGAGCAACAGTTAAACTTTACATTCAAAAAATGCAGGCACCCACGCAGTGCAGAATGGATTTACATAAAGTTCCAACATATACAAAGAGGAAAACAAAAAAGGGCACGCAGGCCAACCTAGTCCTATTTTGTACCACTGGTACCCGCGCCATCTTGGCCGCCACCAGCAGTACTTTCCTCTTCCACATCGGCATACAGCATCCGCAACCGGTCTACATAATCCGCTGCATCTAAGAATTCATCAAGCTTCTCAACAGAAGAGAGAGACATGTCATAAAATGATGCAACGGCCGCCTCAAGAAGCGCTTCGGTGTCCACGTCATGAAACCCGGACCGCTCATCAGTATAGCTGCCTTTAGACAAAATGTTTATATGGCCGATGCAGCGGTTATAACCAGCTTTAAAACCAGCATCACGGGCACGCTGCTTGATCAAGTCTATACCAGTTGCGGTCTCAGGCGCATCCATGATAGCTTGAACAATCTGCAACAAAAGAACAATAAGATCATCACGTGCTAATCCAAGTAAATACAAAGGCACGAGATACTTACATGTGCAATACCGTGACTCTGCATCCACTCACGGTCAGCCTCAAGCTGGTTAAACGAAGAGGTCAGGGCATCTCTGGCCTCGACAGCCTCATTAACCCGCTCTTCTGCTACAGTCACGCGGGCAGCAATGTCTGCAAGCTTAGCCTCGCGAGTCTGAACCTCAGCCTTTCAAAAGCAAGAAACAGTTTGCACAAAATTTGTAAACATTCTCGAAAGGCAGAAGGAAGAATAAAACAGGAAAAGCAAACCATACCTGGAGGCTCACAACGGTCTGGTTTAAGCAAGTGCGGTCAGCATTCGCTTCATCAAGGGCATTGGCAAAATGAGCCCCCGCCTTCTTGGCCTCTTCTAGAGCCTTCGCGGTCCGGGCCTTATCGTCCTTGGCCCTACCTGCAGCTGCCTCGGTCGCAGCCTTCTCTTTGGCCAAAGCAGCGTTTGCTGCCTTCAGATTGGCCAACTCCTGCCGAGCACGAAACAGATTGTCATTCTGTTTAGCCCAAGATTCTTTCCATGTCTTGCGCTCATTGGAAAGTGTTTCTTTCCAATTCTTACGCTCCTCAGAAAGTAACTTGGCAAGAGAACGCACCTGTTTAAGCTCGGCGGTTGCAGCCCACTCCTCAGTCTGCTTATGCTTCTCAAAAGCAACCTTATCTTTTTCAAGCTGCTCCGCACCTGCGCGAGCAGCTCTAACCAACCTCCCCGCCTCAGCCCGCATCCGTGCAGCTTCTTCCTCCCTCCGACTCAACAACTTATAGTCCTCCATAATGGCGTTCGCCACTATGGAACTTCCCACAAGCATGGTGGAAAGTTGGTTGATGCGAAGTTCATGGGATGCGGCACGAGCGCGGTCAACTTCAAACGGGGTGCCCAGGCCACCCAAAATTTCCCTACAAGCGGAAGGATCGTTGGAAATATCATCCCCCTGCATAACAGTCCAGGGGGTCAGTGATAACTTGTACTTCGATCCTGTGTGTAAGTGCGATAATAATACTCCAACTCAGACTCCCCAGGCTGAATCGGAGGTCCATCATAGCCCGCACCACCAGAAGAAGAACCAGTAACCTTCTCACCAGCAGGAGACTTCTGCGGCTCAGCACCAGATTTTTGCTTCCCAGCATCAGAAAACCGTAGGTCCAAATTATCAGCATCATTTGGAGAGATCAAGTTGTTAGAAGAATCAACGGTATCAAAGATCTGGGTCGCAACCTTCTCCACAGTCTCCTCCGCCCGCACGATCGGATCGGGCACCGCCTTGGCAAAAGGTGCCGCAGTTTCCTTCGTAACACCCGCATCCGTAGCCACGGTACGCGGGGGAGACGAAGGAGCGTCAAAAATAGAAAAATCTTTATCTTGCGGTTCTGCAAAACAAAGAAAACAAAAACTATCAGAAAACAAGTGTGCATACAAAACACTTGCAAAAGCTATACATTTACCAGCAGCAACCGCAGACTTCTGTTGTGTCGGAACAGCCCTTTTGGACTGAAGCTCCCGACGTTTCACCTCACCGACACCAGCAGTTGTCTGCTCAGGTTTCCTCTTCCCGCCCGCAAGGGTGGAACCCGCAGCAGTCCCACCTGCAGCCGCACCACCACCTGGAACACCCAAACCCTCAAGGGTGTCAGATACTACCACGTAATCGGTATATCTGCGGTAACAAGAACGAGAGATACATGCGGCCTGTGACACCAAAGGAGGGGCGGCAGAACCCTCAGTTTTCTCCTTACCGCGACCCCGCGCGGGTTTCTTCACCTGCTTCTTCTCTACATGCTTCTTAGGGACAGGTTTTTCAAACTTCCCCAGATCCCCAAAGGTACCTGCATTTAAACAATCAAGCAAGCAGATTACAAGGGTGAACTTTAAAAACAAGAGCATCTTAGAAGATACCTTGTGCATTCAATATCTCACGCGTAGGAACGCGGAAATTACCAACAATTTCCAAATTAAAACCTTCCCGTTCCCCACACGCAATCAACTCAACCTTCCCTTCAAAGTCCGGCTGAAACATCCTCCATAAAGGAGCATCAGCTGATAAAACACATGCAAAGTCTGTAAGAACGAGTAAAGGGAACAAAGAAACTGCACAAGGGTGATAAAGCTTACCACCACTTTTTTCCCGTACAATAGGCCTTGGCTTCCTATCCGGCCTGGTGAGCATCATTCGCAACACCCACAACTGATTGTTATCCAATTTTTTAAGTTCAACAGGCCGCAGCCTAGAGAACCAATCCACAGTCTTTGCGGTGACAACAGGAATATCTTCCCCAGTAACACCCACATTAACGTCCCGAAAAGTCATGTTGGCATACACCGCGCAGGCTTTAACGTAAAATAATTTCCTCTTCCACTGGGTCAGACCCTTGGGAGGTGTCATCAACTTCAAGCTCCCATGTCGTTGATTAAAAGAAAAAAATCCGGTGTTTACCGTTAACTGGTAAAACCGCTGGAAATTCTCAACGGTGACTTCCAAACCATGAGCACGGAAAGTGTACTCGAAGTTCCTGATCCGGAACATCCCAAATGGACTCGGTTGGGAAATGTGAAGGTGATAGTATTCTAACACCTCGGCAATAAACACCGTCACCGACAATCGGAGGTTGCCATCATTGAAAAAGTCGACCCACAGGGTGATATATCCGGCCGGAGCATCGGCACCGGTGTCACCCTCTTGTGGGTAGGTGGCACCCCACTCCGACGCCATTTGTATGGTGGTCATTAGGATCTTAAAATGACCCTTGGACCACTTCAGTACCGGTAACCCACCACCGGGAGCACCACCGTCATCATCTTCATCTTCATCAGCCGCTGCCACCGGCTGTTCAGGGTTTTCACCCTCCACATTGTGTGGATTTGATGGTTCAGCCATAAGAAATGTCGAAGAAAAGGAAATGAGTACTAAAAACTCAAACCACCTCACCGGAATTTCAGAACACCGTATCGGAGAAGACTGAGGAATCTTTTTTCTCTCAACCGAATTTTTTGAAATTTTGAACAAGTGAGGGGAAACCACGAACGGTTTCCCCTTATATACTGATCACAATTAATGCAACATGGAAACTGAATCATCACGTTCAAAAAGAGCAAATTATGCGGCACCACGTGTCAAGCGACGCTTCCGCTGATGGTTACCACGCGCGTGTGGCCGCACACGCGCCTGACATAGGAGAAGTTTACACTCCTGCTACAGTGCATTTAATGACCTCGGGCAGTGCAAATGTCCTTTCATTTCAGCACATGCCATATAATCTCACCAACTTCCACGAACTCACACGTGCGCTCAGCCACGTATACAACAAAAAGCGACAACATTATCCAAACACAAGCGGCATGCGGTTTCTCTGGTATACCGCACCATAACCCATACCACATGTCTTTTTTTTACATACCCCCCAAAATAGCTAAAAATTGTATCCTTCCATGGTTAAGGGGGTATAAGCATGTCCGCACATACCCACGAGCACACGTGGAATATGCTGAAATGACACACACGAGTCCGTACAGGTGTGTCAGATACTCAGAACCAGCGTTGTTCTTTGGACTGAACCGCATCTCAGAAACAGGTAAACCGCATTGCCTTCATTCTCTTCAAGCTTCAAACCCCTCCTGTCCGGTTCACAACCACAGAGGGTGCATAAACAACTTCTTCAACAAAAAGAAGGAGGGGAATGTACGTGCACGCACATCAGCAACCCTGACTCCTGATCCTTCAAGAGCCACATCCGAGCAACACACTCGGTTCAAGCGAGTATGGGGTGACAAAACCGCAGACACTCATGAGTCACTGCGGACACACCCATAGCTCCGCAAATGGTTGCTACGGAAGAGCCACAACTAAGTCATCACATAGATGAACGAAGCTACTTCAAAGAAAACTCCTCGGTATTGGAGCGTGAAGGGAAGTGGCTAAGGAAGAGATGCGAACGAGATCCCCAATGATCATAAGAGATCTCGTCGAACAACAAGCGGCCGAACAGCGGTAACAAGTCTGCTTATGACTTTGTTACCCTACTTGTAAGACGGATAGAATAAACAATGGTGGGCATTACCATGCCTATGACCATGTTTATTTCACCATTATCCAGATTCACATTGTTCGACCAAACATGGCCAACAATGACGCAAGTATCCAACATTGCTCAGCCAACCGTGGCCAACAATGTCAAGCAACAAGGTAACCGCAAAGGACGTGCGGTTACTTGAGAGCTAATTGGAAGAACATGAACACCCCACAAAAGGGATCATCATTACATGTCCAATCACTACTGAAGACTACTCTCTTCTTTATTCACCACCTCAAAGGTTGGTTCGAAGTTTGTGCACATCTTCAACCACCATCTCAGAGGTTGGTTCGAAGTTTGTGCACACCCCTAGCAAGGTCTCAAGGTTGGTTCGACACACCAACAGGTGGCACCCAACCCGAGGCTGAGAATTTCGCATCAGACGAAACATTCTCACCGGTACGGAAGAGGCATCACATGACCCTTCCAGATCTCCAGCTTGATTTACAAAGAGCAAAGACCATCTACATGGCCTAGCATCTTCTCCAGACTCCAAACTACCTTCTAGACACCATAGTCCAGTACTCCTCCCACATGCAACTTGCATATGGCAGCAACACTAGACTGGGGGGACTTGAAGGGGTATGGTCCCAGATCTCGCGTCAGCATCGACCGCGAGTGACCATTACCCTTATCAAAACCCCCACTAGCTAACAACCTACCTGTGTCCGTGCGGGAACGCGCCGACATAGTGGTTGAATCCAATCTGCCCAATGATGGAGGAGGACTCACCTGGAACATGAAGAACGGTATAGTAATGCGGCATGGCACCGCATCTGGTGTATGAAAACGAAAGCGTTCACAGCGATGCGGCCTAGCACTGCATCCAGTGAACACTTCTATCAATACAAGGGAGCTGGATAACAGCAACAGTCACCACGGACAACGATGCGGCTTGGCACCGCATCTCGCGTATTTCTTGATCAAAGAGTGAGACGCCGGAACGTCTACAGTTACCGCAAACAGCGATGCGGCCCGCACCGCATCTTGTGCACTCAGCAAGTGGGACTGACACCACAGAGCAAGTAGCACCAATGGCAGCCGCCTGTCAGGTCTACGTAAGCGACAGACTGGCGTGGCGTCACTTCCATGGCCGACATGCCTGACACACCTACAAAGGTGCAGCATGCCGTCAGTCTATCCATCCACCTCCTCCTTCACTCCTCGGCTATAAATACCAACCCCAAACCAGGTTTGAGGTATCTCTTCACAACTCTCTCACTACTACTACTATCATACTTTGCTTCCCAAGCAGACTACTGATTCTCACGCCGGAGAGTGGTAACAAGGAGCACCCCCACCCCATCCTCCTTGTTACGAGTCACGGTTTGTTTCCTTGTGCAAGAGATCAACCGGCAGGCGATCCAGCCAGCGATCCTCGAGAGGAAGGGATTAACCTTTCCTGACGAGACCAGTGTGTTAACCCTGCCCGGTTACCCATTGTTTCATCAACTGGTGATAACTTTGCTGCATGGAAGGATGCTCTCATGCTTACACTTGGATTGCTAGATTTTGACTATGATTTAAGAAAGAATAAGCCAGCGGACCTTACTACTCAAAGTACTGCTGCTGAGCAGTTGACTCATGAAAAGTGGACTAGGTGTAACCGCATGTCTCTCATGTTCATGAAGCAGTCCATAAGCAATGCAATCAGAGGAGCCATTCCTGATTCTGAAGATGCTAAAACCTACTTGGCTTCTGTGGAGGCGCAGTTCAAGGGGACGTCTAAAGCACACGCTAGTACTCTTATCCTCAAGCTGGTGACAACTAAGTATGATGGGAGGAGCGGCATTCGCGAGCACATCATGATGATGAATGACATGGCCGATAAGCTGAAAGGGCTGGAAATGGAAATCAGTGATGGTTTCCTCGTTCATTTCATCATTACTTCGCTTCCTTCGTCCTTTGAAGCATTCAAGATCAATTACAACACTCAGAAGGACAAATGGACGATGAGTGAGCTGGTCGTTATGTGCCTACAGGAGGAAGAGCGTATGAGGATGGATCGCACTACTGATGTTGCTAACTTCACCACCTCCAATTCTAAGAAGAGGAAGAACAATCATCAGAGGAAGGATACTTCTAAAGTCCAAAGGCCTAATCCTAATACAAGTGCACCTTCCAGCTCTAAGAACTCCTTAGGCAGAATTCACTGCAAGTTCTGTAAAAAGGCAGGACACATGCAGAAGGAATGCCCTGACTTTAAGTAGTGGCTGGCTAAGAAAGGTAACGATTATTTTATGATACTTGAGTCCTATAATTTATATGTTCCTGCTAATTCTTGGTGGTTTGATTCTGGTTCTAGGGTTCATGTTACCAATTCAACTCAGGGATTCCTTACAATCCGGAAGCTGGAAAGAAACTAAAGAACGCTTAAGGTTGGGGATGATCGAGAATTAGAAGTGAAGGCCATTGGAACATTACAATTGTTTATGAAAACTGGTTTATGTATTAAACTTTATGATACCTTATATGTTCCAGAGGTAACTCGGAACCTTGTATCAGGACCAAAGTTAGACATGGACGGTTTTATTGTTTCTCATGGTCATCGCAAACTCTCTATCCTCTATGATTCTGTTCTTTATGGTACTGGTATTCTGGATGGTGGTCGCTATAGATTAGAACTAGATGATGGCTTTTCCAAATCTTTGTTGTCCCATTAATGAATCAATCACAAAGATGCAAGAGAAACGAGACTTAGAGACTTCATCCATGTTGTGGCATCAGCGTTTAGGCCACATCTCGATAGAACGATTAAATCGTCTTGTAAAGGATGAAGTCTTACCTCCTCTCGATTTCTCTGATTTTGGAACATGTGTCAAATGTCTTAAAGGTAAAATGACATTAGCGAATAAGAAAGGTACCACTAGGAGCTCTAATTTATTAGAACTCATTCACTCTAACATTAGTGGTCCCTACCAAATCGCTGGCATAACAGGACATACTTCATTTATCACTTTTATTGATGATTATTCTCGTTACATGTACTTGTATCTTATTAAGGAAAAGTCTGAATCTTTTACAACTTTTAAAGATTATAAGGCTGAAGTTGAAAACCAATTAGATCGTCAGATTAAAGTTGTGAGATCAGATAGAGGCAATGAATATTATGGAAGATATACTGATATGGGTCAAGCTCCTGGTCCATTTTATGAGTTTTGTAAGGGCCAGGGGATTGTGAACCAATACACCATGCCTGGTACACCTCAGCAGAACGGTGTCGCTGAAAGAAGAAACCGTACCCTTATGAACATGGTGCGCAGTATGTTAGCCAACACTAATTTACCATTATTCCTCTGGACTGAATCGTTAAAAGCAGCTGTTCATATACTCAATAGAGTTCCTTCTAAGTCTGTCCCTAAAACTCCTTATGAACTTTGGACAGGAAGGAAACCGAGTCTTAAATATATGAAAGTATGGGGCTGCATTGCTGAAGCAAAACTTTATAATCCTTTCCTAAGGAAACTTGACCCTAAAACAGTTACCTGTTTCTTTATCAGGTATCCTGATAATTCAAAGGGTTATCGTTTCTATTGTCCTTCTCATGTCACCCGTATTGTTGAAACCAAGCGTGCTGCGTTCCTAGAGGATTTCAAGGTCAGTGGGAGCAGTACCAACTCTTACGAAGAATTGCAAGAAGTACAAGACGGGGGGGAGAGACTCGTCGCTTACCATTACACCGATTACTCCTTTTGTACCCAATGCAACTACAGTACCTGAAGCTACTGCACCAACTCCAAATTCACCTCCACAATCAGAACCCATTATACCTCATGACGAAGGCACATCAAACGCTCAACACTAATACATCGCTGAACCCGATAATCCACTCAGGAGGTCATCTAGGCAAAGAAGGCCTACTAATTGGGATGATTATGTTACCTACCTGACTGAAATGGATCCCGGAAAGCTCAATGATCCTATCTCTTATAATGAAGCCATTAGCAGTGATCAGTCTTCTGAATGGAATAAAGCGATGATTGATGAGCTTGAATCCATGAAGAAAAATGACGTTTGGGATTTGGTAGAATTACCCAACGAAGTCAAACCCGTAGGATGTAAATGGGTGTTCAAAACAAAACTGGATCCGAATGGTAACGTTGAACGCTACAAAGCGAGATTGGTTGCAAAGGGCTACACTCAGAAAGAGGGAATTGTTTATCAAGAGACGTTTTCACCTGTCTCTCATAAAGATTCATTAAGGATCGTCATGGCCCTAGTAGCTCATTTTGATTTGGAGTTACATCAGATGGACGTTAAAACCGCTTTCCTTAACGGAGACTTAGACGAAGATGCTTACATGAAACAACCTGAAGGCTTTAAACCTGAAGGTCAGGAGCATCTAGTCTGTAAGCTGAAGAAATCCATTTACGGGTTAAAACAAGCATCACGTTAGTGGTACCTTAAGTTTGATGAAGTCATGAAGAAACAAGGTTTTATGAAGAATCAAGTGGATCAATGCACATACCTCAAGATGAGTCGGAGCAACTTTACTATACTTGTCCTTTACGTAGATGATATTCTATTGGCAAGTAATAGTTTAGACATGTTGCATGAGTTGAAGCAGTTACTCTCGCATAACTTCGACATGAAGGATCTCGGAGATGCTTCTTACGTCATTGGCATCGAAATTCACTGAGATAGACACAAAGGGATCTTAGGATTGTCTCAAAAGACTTACATAGATCGTGTCCTTACACGTTATAACATGCAATAGTGCAAACCCTCACGTCGCTCCAGTAGTTAAAGGAGATGTTTTCGGTACATTCCAATGTCCGACAACAGAGGTTTAGAAGGAGCAAATGAGCCAGATACCTTACGCGTCAGTAGTCGGGAGCCTAATGTATACTCAAGTCTGTACTCGCCCAGATATCGCTTATATTGCTAGAATGCTAGGCCGTTATCAGACTAATCCTGGCCTAGATCACTTGAAAGCAGCTAAGAAGGTACTTCGATATCTGCAAGGGACGAAAGACTATAAACTGACTTATAGAAGAAGTGATCATTTAGAAGTGGTGGGCTATTCTGATTCTGACTTTGCCAAATGCAAAGATGACAAGAAATCCACTTCGGGCTATATCTTTATGTTAGCAGGCGGTCCTATCTCTTGGTAGAGTCATAAATAACAGTTGACCACAACTTCCACAATGATGGTAGAATACATTGCTGTTTATAACACAATCTGTCATGGAATGTTGCTTAGAAATCTGATCACTGGACTCAAAATCGTTAATTCCATTTCTAGACCATTGAAGCTTTATTGTGATAACTCAGCTGCCGTTAGTTTCTCGAACAGTAACAGTTCGACTGAAGTTGGTTTATATCTCGATACAAAATATCTGTTCGTACGTGAACGAGTTGAGGAAAATAATCTTTGTATCGAGTATATTAGTACTAAAGATATGCTTGCGGATCCGATGACTAAAGGTCTCCCTCCTAAAGTTTACGAAAAACATGTTCGGAATATGGGATTTAGTAAAGACTTTATTTGAGCATATTGTACTAGCTTATGTTTTATGATTAATGAAATTTCCTCAGTTTGATTTTGTATGTCTCTTAGAATATGTTCAACCGATATAATGGCATATAGACAAATAAAGTTACAAATCAAACAAAGGGCTTATGCGTATTTTGATCATGACGATTAGGTTTTAAATTAAGGCTATAGTATGATTAATGGGGGTCCTGAGTCGCATAATGATTCAACGGCTGTATTTCTCTGCTATAGTACTTGTTTAAGGCTAAAATGAGTGTTAACTCCTGATCAGGCTTATGTAATTATAACACCTCGAAATTTTGCATCCAATAATGTATTGACACGTGTCATAAGTTTACACGTGGTATTAAATACTAAGTAAAGGACTAAAGTTGACAAACATTGAAAGTATGTGAATTCGAGGGTTAAAAATGTCAACGAGGGATAAATATACTGTACAGTAACCCTAAATGATGCTCGTACCTTCAAACGAATGAATCATGGATCGTACGGAACAAAATGTGGAAGAAGGTAAGAGATTACAAACTACAGGGGTCAAATGTGTCAACATGTTTAATTTATACCTCTGAGTGACCCTTTGACAAACCCGAGACTTTGTAACAGTAAATTACGCTCACTAGAATATACGATATAAACTTCGCGAAGTTCCGTTTTAAAACGAGAAAGTTATGATCAATTTCGTATGCGAGAGGTTAAAAGCGTCAACAATGAAAGTTAAGGCTTTTCGGGTAGTAATTAAACTAACCGGGGACTTAACGGTGCGGGTAAAAGTCACGAGGCCCTTATTCGTAAATAAACAAGGCCCAAAACGCAAAGTTACCCCTTCGAAACCGAAAGGCCAGACCAATGATTACAAAAGATTTGAAAATCTTGAAAATTAGCTTTCAGGCGGGCCGCGTTAGAGTATTGATGGATCTTACGCGGGCCACGAGCCTTGTATAGATCCGGGCTCTGACATTGAGATTCAGGCGACCCGCGTAAAGGTTACCTGACCTCTTACGTGGGCCGCGTCAAGGCCCCAGTTGCAGAAAACGTGGACAGGTTCACTGTTTGCTGTTTTAACCGACTTGGAATGCAATTATGGCAGCATGGGCGCCCCCTAAACGACCCCTAGCACTCAGGGACACATGTTGATGATCAAGGAACCCTTGTAGCCTTAGTTGTAATGATCCTAAGCTCCAAATTTCACTATAAAAGGCCACCTTGTGACCACAAGTTCTTCACACCCTCAATCAACTCTTCTGATCATTTCTGGAGCTCAAGTACCTTCCTTGCTCATCCCTGGTTGTGCATAGGACTCTTGTAAGTATGCTCCACCCTTTCTTGATTAAGTTTTGCTTAGTTTTAGCCCAAAAGTCAATCCGTCGTAATTAACGATTGACTTTACGATAAATCACAAATGGTCCAGTGATTTGCCGAATCAAAGGTAGTTACATGTTGGTAATCATGTGCGCATTAAACCCCTAAAAGGACACCCTCTGATTCCCACTCTAACTAGTCCGAATGTCGAGTCAAACTTGCTTAGAAAAAGTCAACAGAATGCTATTTTGCGATTTTATGCATAATCAGTAATGTAGATGGCGTGTAACCTGGTTTAACACTCATATAACATGAAAATAAGTATATTAACTAGTCTAAGCTTGTTTGATCCGACCGTTTACTGTTTTGACCCGGTTCGGAACCGAAAGTCGCAAAACTTTGACTTTTGCTTTGACTTCAGTTCTGACCCGTTATGGTATGTTTTAGATATTCCTTAGGACTCTCTTAGGACCAGGTTACATGATGGTATAACCCTCTGTGACCGGTTCGTTGTTTGTCCGAGTCTTTAGCACATTTCCGTTAAATACTTAAAAGTTGACCGTAACGCCCTTTTCACTTTAAAACGAGAATTTTGGACATGTGAAAGAACCATAACCTTAGTTACTGATTTCTAAGCATGTCCCTAAAATTTCACGTCAATCCGAGGTCTAGAATAGGAGTTATGCTAAATAGCGCAATTACGGAAACTTTAGTAATTAAACGGCGCATTTAGCATAAAGCCTATCTAAACCCAAATTTCGACACCAAACCTTTTACACACTGATGTAAAATAATATTTTGAGATTTTTAAAGATTTTTAATTATTTTTAACCTGCTCATAACCTGCGGTTATGGCATCGGTTCGGTAATTACCGAATATACCCTTTTCGGGCCTAACTTGAGTTCTACATGGTATTTTGACCCGATTCCAGTTGCTACTGATTTTAAATAATAAATAGAGTATTATGGACTTTATAAACTATTTGGAAAACTCAGATTTCCTGTAAAACTCGGAAACCTCTTTTATAATCTTTAAAATGACTGAAATACCCCTACGGGGTATATATTGGATTTAAAACTCGTTACGGGCATTATGGAAGGTATCCTACTGATACCACAACCCCTTTAGAGCATATTAACTTAGGAAACCTGTGTAGGACTCTCACGGTTACCCATTACGCCTTTTGCGCGCACGGTTCGGTTTATGTAACTAGTTTACATAAACTAGCCGAAACGGATCAAACCTTATCGTTTATACCTCAAAATCCAGAGTGTGGTTATTATAACCATATAAAACAAGTCTTAAAACTTGTTGGGTCCAAACCACATTCCATTCCCGGTTTTCGCCTTTCACGCGATTAAACCGTGTATATCCTTTGAAACTGACCGGTCTAAGCTAAGGCTAAATTAAAGACCCGTTAGGATTCTAATAGGTTGTTTAAACATTCGTTCCAGAATAGGAGACCAGTAAAAGATACTTGCATTTGTTTGATTGAGGTTATTACTTGCTCAGGTAAATACTTTTAACTTGGGTTACGGTATTTAAAATACCGCTTGGTCGGGCAATTGACCCCAACTCATTAGTAGTTGGGTATTATCAATGTGACCCGTTTAAAAATTGGTTTTGTTGGCTTTACGCCTTTGGGAGCTTAATGACCATGTCCCGGATATCCTTGGCCTCATTTTACGAAATGGCCACGATCCCGACACGCAGGTGTAGGCGTACACCCGACAATGTGTCTATAATTATAAAGGTATAACCGTTGGTTTTCCCGCCACGGCTTTATGCTTTGTGACGTGTCTATTAACCTTAAACCCGGCACGATCCGGGCGACCGAACGCATAGTGAACATGTAATTCTTTTACAAGATTTGATTGATAAATTATCCCAAGTTATAAAGAGTTTGTGCCTTGTGCATTCAAATCAATTTTATTAAACATTTTACAAAAGTGTCGGTTGAATGTATTTACCAGTGTAAACTGACGTATTTTCCCCAAAAGATTAAATGCAGGTTCTACACGTAATAGGCTGGCCACTCCTTAAGCATCGTTAGAGTCTCGCAAGCTTGGGATGCCATATCTGTTGAACAATATTTATATTTTATTTTGATCCCCTGTGGATTTTATTTCAACGATTGTGATACTTAGATATTACATTCGATAGTTGAAATATATTTATCTTTATGCTTCCGTTGTGTACTTATATATTGTGTGGTTTGACTATATTGTTGCCAACTACGTCACGGTAATCCCCCACCGGGCCCACCGGTGAAACACGTGGAAATCGGGGTGTGACAGGTTGGTATCAGAGCCAATGTTGAGTGAATTAAACACTATCCTTATGTGTTTAATCTCAATGACACAATTGCACATACTTGAGTCTAGACAAGAACATAGGACAAATTCGAATTGTTATTCCAGTTTGTCTTTTACTGTTTATTGTGATTTAAAGATCTGTTAAGCAGGAAATATGCCACCAGCAATTAGAAGAGGAGGAAGAGGCAAAGGGCCGATCACCACTCATAATGATCACGAGTCCGGACCTTCAAACATGCGAGCTCCTTCCAGCACAAGGAGCGAAGAGCCTCAGAGACGTAGAAGAAACCTCTTTGAGCCAGCAAGACGGTCTACCTCACACAGTTCGACACCTTTATACCGTCACTCTTTTGGACCAAATTCGGAGAACGAGCCCAGTAACCCTCAACCTTCATTTATACCTCTCCAGCGATCTGCTTCGCACCGTTCCTATGGCGATCCTACTCCTTTCTTCCAAGGCCAGTTCAACCCGGCTGATTATGTCCAAGAACCAATAGGTTATTACCCTTTAGGACCCGAAGACCATTTCTCCGAAGATAATGCGGTAGATATGGATGAAGACACAGATCCCATAGAACCTGCACGAGGTACTCCCAACCACCCTATCGAGATCTCTGATGGGTCATCCTTTCATGGAACACCCTATCAAGGTCCCGATAGTTACCAGGCGAGGTTTAACCAGTGTTATTGGTACTTCACACCTTCTCACCACTTCTCGCCTCATGAGCAGCAGCAGCAGGATCCCTCCGAGGATTCGCGTTTCGTGGCAGTTACGCCACCGCCTCCACCGCCACCAGTTCAACAAGCACCTCCTGATCCGCCAAGGCGTAGGAGATCAGGCGCACGGATGTCTACCCGAGGAGGGGAATTCCACTTTAGCACCCCTCGCCACTCGAGTGCAAGTCACTTTCCGCCAGTGCCTGAAGAACCACAGTTAGGGGAACCTTCGGGTCACCCTGCAGAGGTGAATTCTGCATCAGTTGCACCACCTCCGCCACCATTCGGCTATGACAATCCGATACCAGCGTACGCCGGTTCCACCGCGTACAACCCGTTTGAGCAGCCGACTCACACGCACTACAACTATAACTATGATGCCGACCCATACGTGGTAGCGGCTAATTACAACGCTCTCCATCCTGAAGGGCCTTACGGAAATCCTTGGGGACTAGGATACTCAGCTCATGGGTATCCAGCACCTCCTAGACCTCCGGTTCAGCAGCCGTCGCAGCAGCCACGTTTTTCCCCACCGGAGCAAGAAGAAATCCTCCACCGTCTAAATCGAGTGGAACGAGACTTTGAGCAAGAATGTAAAAGTAATCGTGGATTCCTCAAAGGCCTAGCAAACCTACTAAAAGGGAGGAAGAAACGAGATCATTAGTCTCTTTATGTACTATAGTATTTACTATTACAATCAAGTCCCTGCGTGGACATTTATCGTGTTTAGTCCCTGCGTGGACAATTGCTTTTAGTCCCTGCGTGGACAATTGCTTTTAGTTCCTGCGTGGACTTGTCTTTTAGTCCCTGTGTGGACATCTATCCTTGTATTTGGTCCCTGCGTGGACTTGTTTTCTGTAAACCTCTGCGTAGGTATTTTGTCTATTTAAAAGTCTCGTTTAGGGCAGTGTGTAATCATTATTATGATTAATGGAATGTTAAGTTATAAATTTCATTTTTGTGATTAGATACATTCTTATATGAAATAAATCAAAAATCATTCCTTTTAAATTAATCTGCCTACTAAATAAAGAATCTTAATGGTGAAACCTAGCCTGGTGTCATTATAAGACCCGGCCAAGATGGTAAGACCTGATTAAAAGATTCAGATTCCTGTTAACCACTGTAAGCATGTTAACATTCTTGACAGATGTGATTCGTTATAATCACACGCGTCATTCTTATATAAGGATCCTTTAAAGGATTCCAAAACCTAAATTAATGATTTATAAATCATTGGGTTAAATCATCGATTAGTGATGTAGTGCCTACGGGCCATACTTATTGTCATTTAAGGCAAAAGACAGTTGTGGTCTATGACTCCCTGTCAGAAAAGGTAAAAGAACTATGGTTCAAACCTTCATGCCTTGATTCTCTGAAATCCTGGCTAATAAAATATAAAACGTCCTTGTAACTAGGCTTTTGTGCCACTAACAATATTGTTATAATTAGGATAAGTTATATTCAAATCCTAAATAAAAGTGAGTAACAAATTAACTAGATATGGTCTATGTTTACCATGGTTAATGAATTGCCATGAAAGACAATTCTATAATAAACTCCTAAATAAAACTTTGTCATTATCTTTTGTAGAAGATTCAAGTTGCAATGGCTGACCCAAGTGGAGTTAATAGTCAATCAAAGGAGGATGACAATGATAACGCCCAGATTCATATAACGGGTGCTGAATTGAAAGCTTTGGTAGACAACGCTGTGAAGACGGCCTTAGATCGTCAATATGAAGAATATAGCGAGTCTCGGAGCAGGACCTTATCTACACCACACTCAAGGCCAAGAACCCATTCCAAATCTCACAGCAAACCACCCTCGACCCCGTCTAAGCCTAAGAAGGACGATGGTCGACACTCATCCAATGAGAATAGTGTCCGTCCTAAGGAGAAAGTGTTCGATAATGCATCTCGCGCCAAGGGTTGCACCTATAAGTATTTCGTTTCTTGCAAACCCCAAGATTTCACTGGGGAGAAGGGCGCGGTGGATTGTATGACCTGGTTAGATGAAATGGACACTGTCGTGGACATCAGTGGTTGTGCTGAGAGAGATGTGGTGAAGTTTGTATCACAGTCGTTCAAGGGTGAAGCCCTAGCGTGGTGGAGATCTTTGGTTCAGGCCTCAGGGAAGGCTGTTTTGTATAGCATGACATGGGAGGAATTTATTGCTCTCATCAAGGAAAATTACTGCCCTCAGCACGAGGTTGAAAAGATCGAGTCTGATTTCCTATCGCTGGTCATGAAGAACCTGGACTGCCAGGCTTATCTCACGAGTTTCAACACTCTGTCGAGATTGGTTCCGTACCTTGTAACACCGGAACCCAAACGGATCACGCGCTTCATTGGGGGTTTGGCCCCAGAAATAAAAGCTAGCGTGAAGGCTTCTAGGCCTGCTACCTTCAGATACGTGGCAGATATATCTCTGTCTCTCACACTAGATGCAGTGAGACAGAGATCGTTGAGAAATGCTGATAGTGAGAAGAGGAAGCGTGAAGATGATGATTCACGAAGGTCTAGCAAGAAGCACCGGGGAAATCGTGACCACAAGAAGGGGTCAGAGAACAAAAGGAATGATCGACAGTCGGGCGACAAGCCCATGTGCAAGGTCTGTCAGAAGCACCATTTCGGAAGGTGCAGGTTTGAAAAGAAATACCAACCGAAGGCGTGTGGGATATGCAAGTCCTCTGAGCATAGGACTCTTGAGTGCAAGAAACTCAAGGATGCCACTTGTTATAGTTGCAATGAGAAAGGGCACATCAAGACTAACTGCCCGAAGATAGTGAAAAAGGCTGAAGATGGGAAAAAGACCAATGCGAGGGTCTTTCAGATGGATATTAAAGAGGCTATCCAGAACGACAACGTCATAACCGGTACGTTCCTTATCAATGATGTATTCGCAAGAGTGTTATTTGATTCTGGAGCAGATAAATCCTTTGTGGATGATAAGTTCTGCAAGTTATTAAAATTACCTGTTAAAACCTTGAATGTGAAATATGAAGTAGAACTAGCTGATGGGACTATAGGGACAGTTTCAACTGTTTTAGATGGATGTGTTATATCCATTAGGAATCACTCATTTCCTTTATCCCTGTTACCCTTTAAATTAGCTGGTTTCGACGTAGTATTGGGTATGGATTGGTTATCGCATAACCAAGCCCAAATCGTGTGCAACAAGAAACAAGTGGTAATCAAGACTTCGTCTGGAGAACCACTTACCATCCAGGGAGATACTCGACATGGATTGCCCGCATAAGTATCTATGCTAAAGAAAGGATGTGTCATTTATATGGCACAGGTGACTATTGGGGAGGAGAAACCCAAGATTGAAGATATCCCAGTCATCTCTGACTATCCCGAAGTTTTTCCCAGAAGAACTGCTTGGTTTGCCACCAGACAGGCAAGTAGAATTCAGTATCGACATCATTCCAGGAGCCGCACCTATTGTGAGAGCACCTTATAGATTGGCACCCACGGAAATGAAAGAATTGAGGACGCAGCTAGATGACCTGCTAGCCAAAGGTTTTGTTAGACCAAGTTCATCTCCTTGGGGAGCGCCAATCCTGTTCATCAAGAAGAAAGATGGTTCGATGCGTCTATGCATCGATTACCGTGAGCTGAATAAAGTTTCAATCAAGAATAGGTATCCTTTGCCCAGGATCGACGATCTGTTCGATCAATTGCAAGGAGCGAGCTATTTCTCCAAGATTGACCTACGGTCAGGCTACCTTCAATTGAAGGTCAAGGACGAAGATGTGCATAAAACTACGTTTAGGACTCGTTATGGTCATTTCGAGTTCCTAGTGATGCCTTTCGGGCTCACAAATGCACCTGTCGCATTCATGGATCTCATGAATCGCGTTTGCAAGCCATATTTGGATAAATTTGTCATTGTCTTCATCGATGACATCCTCATATACTCGAAGAGTCAAGCTGACCATGAGAAGCATCTCCGATGTATTCTTAAATTGCTTCATCAAGAAAAGCTTTACGCCAAGTTCTCTAAATGTGAATTTTGGCTACGAGAAGTCCAGTTCCTTGGGCATGTAGTCAGTGAGCGTGGTATCCAAGTGGATCCTGCCAAAGTTGAAGCCGTCATGAACTGGCAGGAGCCGAAGACACCTACGGAAATTCGCAGTTTCCTAGGTCTAGCAGGATACTACAGACGCTTCATCGAAAATTTTTCAAGAATTGCTGCACCCCTAACTTCTTTAACTAGAAAGAGTATAAAGTTCAATTGGGGCCCTAAGCAGCAAGAAGCTTTTGATATCCTCAAACAAAAGTTGAGCAATGCTCCAGTGTTGACATTGCCGGAAGGAATGGAAGAATTTGTTGTGTATTGTGATGCATCGCACACCGGTATGGGTTGTGTGCTTATGCAGAGGGGCAAGGTGATTGCCTATGCGTCACGACAATTAAAGGTGCATGAAAAGAATTACACCACCCATGACTTGGAGTTGGGTGCCGTTGTATTTGCACTAAAGCTTTGGAGGCATTACTTGTATGGCATAAAATTTGTGATTTATTCTGATCACAAAAGCCTCCAACACCTGTTCAACCAGAAGGATTTAAATATGAGGCAGCGACGTTGGATGGAAACTCTGAACGATTATGACTGTGAAATAAGATACCATCCAGGCAAGGCCAACGTAGTCGCAGATGCCTTGAGCAGGAAGGAAAGAGTGAAACCAATAAGGATCAATGCCAAGAGCATTGAAATCAAGAACGGTCTTAATGAACGATTGTTAGCTGCACAAAAAGAAGCTGTGTTAGAAGCTAACTATCCAAACGAAAAGCTAGGGGTAACTGAAGAGCAGTTATCTTATGGCAAAGATGGAATTCTGAGATTGAATGGAAGGATATGGGTTCCAGTGTATGGAGGTCTTCGTGACGTTATCCTTCAGGAAGCCCACAGTTCCCGATATTCCGTTCATCCTGGTGCTGACAAAATGTACCAGGATTTGAAGGCAAACTTTTGGTGGATAGGCTTGAAGAAGTCTATAGCCACCTACGTAGCAAAGTGCTTGACTTGTGCGCAAGTGAAAGCTGAGCATCAAAAGCCGTCAGGCTTGCTACAACAGCCTGAACTTCCCGAGTGGAAATGGGAAATGGTGACGATGGATTTCATCACCAAGTTGCCGAAGACAAAGAAGGGAAACGATACAATATCGGTAATAGTTGATAGACTGACTAAGTCAGCATATTTCCTACCCATAAAGGAGACTCATAGCTCCGATATATTAGCCCAGTTGTTTGTAGACAAGATTGTAGCCCTTCATGGCGTGCCTGTGTCTATTATCTCTGATAGAGATACCAGATACACGTCACACTTTTGGAAAAGCTTCCAACAATCTTTGGGCACACGTTTGAACTTCAGTACGGCTTACCACCCTCAGACAGATGGACAGAGTGAGCGTACGATCCAAACGTTGGAGGACATGCTCCGTGCATGTGCGATCGAATTAGGTGGTAGTTGGGATAACCACCTACCCTTGGTCGAATTCTCCTACAACAACAGCTACCATACAAGCATTAAGGCTGCACCTTTTGAAGCCCTATATGGTAGAAAGTGTAGAACGCCCGTTTGTTGGGCAGAAGTTGGAGATGTCCAGATGACAGGACCTGATATAATATTTGAGACAACGGACAAGATTGTCCAAATTCGTGATCGATTGAAAGCTGCCCGAGATAGGCAGAAGCGCTACGCAGATTTGAAGCGTAAGCCTTTCAATTTTGAAGTAGGCGACAAGGTATTACTTAAGGTATCACCCTGGAAGGGGGTGATGCGATTCGGTAAAAAGGGCAAGCTAAGCCCGAGATATATCAGACCCTTCGAGGTAATCGAACGTGTCGGATCAGTTGCCTACAAATTAAACTTACCGGAAGAGCTCAGTGGTATCCACAATGTGTTCCACATCTGTAACCTGAAGAAGTGTTTCGCTGACGAATCACTGGTTATACCGCATACAGATGTACACATCGACGAGAGCTTAAAGTTCGTTGAAAAACCTGTGTCGATCGAGGATCGACAGGTTAAGAAGCTTCGCAGGAAGTATATACCAATAGTGAAGGTAAAATGGGATGCCCGTAGAGGTCCCGAGTACACGTGGGAGGTAGAGTCCACGATGAAGGAGAAGTACCCTCATTTATTTCAATAAATCTCGAGGTCAAGATTTCTTTTAAGGGGGTGAGGATGTAACACCTCGAAATTTTGCGTCCAATAATGTATTGACACGTGTCATAAGTTTACACGTGGTATTAAATACTAAGTAAAGGACTAAAGTTGAAAAACATTGAAAGTATGTGAATTCGAGGGTTAAAAATGTCAACGAGGGATAAATATACTGTACAGTAACGCTAAATGATGCTCGTACCTTCAAACGAATGAATCATGGATCGTACGGAACAAAATGTGGAAGAAGGTAAGAGATTACAAACTACAGGGGTCAAATGTGTCAACATGTTTAATTTATACCTCTGAGTGACCCTTTGACAAACCTGAGACTTTGTAACAGTAAATTACGCTCACTAGAATATACGATATAAACTTCGTGAAGTTCCGTTTTAAAACGAGAAAGTTATGATCAATTTCGTATGCGAGGGGTTAAAAGCATCAACAATGAAAGTTAAGGCTTTTCGGGTAGTAATTAAACTAACCGGGGACTTAACGGCACGGGTAAAAGTCACGAGGCCCTTATTCGTAAATAAACGAGGCCCAAAACGCAAAGTTACCCCTTCGAAACCGAAAGGCCAGACCAATGATTACAAAAGATTTGAAAATCTTGAAAATTAGCTTTCAGGCGGGCCGCGTTAGAGTATTGATGGATCTTACGCGGGCCGCGAGCCTTGTATAGATCCGGGCTCTGACATTGAGATTCAGGCGACCCGTGTAAAGGTTACCTGACCTCTTACGCGGGCCGCGTCAAGGCCCCAGTTGCAGAAAACGTGGACAGGTTCACTGTTTGCTGTTTTAACCGACTTGGAATGCAATTATGGCAGCATGGGCGCCCCCTAAACGACCCCTAGCACTCAGGGACACATGTTGATGATCAAGGAACCCTTGTAGCCTTAGTTGTAATGATCCTAAGCTCCAAATTTCACTATAAAAGGCCACCTTGTGACCACAAGTTCTTCACACTCTCAATCAACTCTTCTGATCATTTCTGGAGCTCGAGTACCTTCCTTGCTCATCCCTGGTCATGCATAGGACTCTTGTAAGTATGCTCCACCCTTTCTTGGTTAAGTTTTGCTTAGTTTTAGTCCAAAAGTCAATCCGTCGTAATTAACGATTGACTTTATGATAAATCACAAATGGTCCAGTGATTTGCCGAATCAAAGGTAGTTACATGTTGGTAATCATGTGGGCATTAAACCCTTAAAAGGACACCCTCTGATTCCCACTCTAACTAGTCCGAATGTCGAGTCAAACTTGCTTAGAAAAAGTCAACAGAATGCTATTTTGCGATTTTATGCATAATCAGTAATGTAGATGGCGTGTAACCTGTTTTAACACTCATATAACATGAAAATAAGTATATTAACTAGTCTAAGCTTGTTTGATCCGACCGTTTACTGTTTTGACCCGGTTCGGAACCGAAAGTCGCAAAACTTTGACTTTTGCTTTGACTTCAGTTCTGACCCGTTATGGTATGTTTTATATATGCCTTAGGACTCTCTTAGGACCAGGTTACATGATGGTATAACCCTCTGTGACCGGTTCGTTGTTTGTCCGAGTCTTTAGCACATTTCCGTTAAATGCTTAAAAGTTGACCGTAACGCCCTTTTCACTTTAAAACGAGAATTTTGGACATGTGAAACGACCATTACCTTAGTTACTGATTTCTAAGCATGTCCCTAAAATTTCACGTCAATCCGAGGTCTAGAATAGGAGTTATGCTAAATAGCGCAATTACGGAAACTTTAGTAATTAAACGGCGCATTTAGCATAAAGCCTATCTAAACCCAAATTTCGACACCAAACCTTTTACACACTGATGTAAAATAATATTTTGAGATTTTTAAAGATTTTTAATTATTTTTAACCTGCTCATAACCTGCGGTTATGGCATCGGTTCGGTAATTACCGAATATATCCTTTTCGGGCATTACTTGAGTTCTACATGGTATTTTGACCCGATTCCAGTTGCTATTGATTTTAAATAATAAATAGAGTATTATGGACTTTATAAACTGTTCGGAAAACTCACATTTCCTGTAGAACTCGGAAACCTCTTTTATAATCGTTAAAATGACTGAAATACCCCTACGGGGTATATATTGGATTTAAAACTCGTTACGGGCATTATGGAAGGTATCCTACTGATACCACAACCCCTTTAGAGCATATTAACTTAGGAAACCTGTGTAGGACTCTCACGGTTACCCGTTACGCCTTTTGCGCGCACGGTTCGGTTTATGTAACTAGTTTACATAAACTAGCCGAAACGGATCAAACCTTATCGTTTATACCTCAAAATCCAGAGTGTGGTTATTATACCCATATAAAACAAGTCTTCAAACTTGTTGGATCCAAACCACATTCCATTCCTGGTTTTCGCCTTTCACGCGATTAAACCGTGTATATCCTTTGAAACTGACCGGTCTAAGCTAAGGCTAAATTAAAGACCCGTTAGGATTCTAATAGGTTGTTTAAACCTTCGTTCCAGAATAGGAGACCAGTAAAAGACACTTGCATTTGTTTGATTGAGGTTATTACTTGCTCAGGTAAATACTTTTAACTTATTTTCCGTTGTACGGGCTTGGGTTACGGTATTTAAAATACCGCTTGGTCGGGCAATTGACCCCAACTCATTAGTAGTTGGGTATTATCAATGTGACCCGTTTAAAAATTGGTTTTGTTGGCTTTACGCCTTTGGGAGCTTAATGACCATGTCCCGGATATCCTTGGCATCATTTTACGAAATGGCCACGACCCCGACACGCAGGTGTAGGCGTACACCCGACAATGTGTCTATAATTATAAAGGTATAACCGTTGGTTTTCCCGCCACAGCTTTATGCTTTGTGGCGTGTCTATTAACCTTAAACCCGGCACGATCCGGGCGACCGAACGCATAGTGAACATGTAATTCTTTTACAAGATTTAATTGATAAATTATCCCAAGTTATAAAGAGTTTGTGCCTTGTGCATTCAAATCAATTTTATTAAACATTTTACAAAAGTGTCGGTTGAATGTATTTACCAGTGTAAACTGACGTATTTTCCCCAAAAGATTAAATGCAGGTTCTACACGTAATAGGCTGGCCACTCCTTAAGCATCGTTAGAGTCTCGCAAGCTTGGGATGCCATATCTGTTGAACAATATTTATATTTTATTTTGTTCCCCTGTGGATTTTATTTCAACGATTGTGATACTTGGATATTACATTCGATAGTTGAAATATATTTATCTTTATGCTTCCGCTGTGTATTTATATATTGTGTGGTTTGACTATATTGTTGCCAACTACGTCACGGTAATCCCCCACCGGGCCCACCGGTGAAACACGTGGAAATCGGGGTGTGACACTAATACTCATAGTAAATGATTACTCGGCTAAGTGGGAGAATGTAAGATTAAATATATTATGTTTAATATTTAATCTAGTAGCCATTATAATCATTTACATAATATAGATCAAAATATATAATAACCTATTAAATAATTAGTTGGTAATTGTTGATGGACCATATTACCCTTATTAACTAATTAGGTTTCCTCTTGGGTGCTTATATAAGGAGAATTATGTAGAGGTTAAAAGGTTACACACTTAGACATAACCTAATAAGCATAACATCAATCGACCTCTTCTCCATAACTGAATCCCCTATTCGGTTCTCATCATCACCATCATCAGTCAGCACCCTAAGGAGGAACCAGATCACACTGACAAACATGTCGAACTCGATGGCATCATCTATCACTGGGTTCTCCATTACACTATCTGTTGTAACAGGTATGTTTTCATGTTTTCCATTATGATTAAACAGAACTGATCCAACATGGCAAAAATAATTAACCATGGTAAGGGGTTGAGTTAGACTCAGGGGCCAAAAATAGTTAGTTATAGAGACTATGTGGCACAGTCGCACAGATGTTAAAAAATCCTATTTTAGGCTAATAGGGTAAAAGTGATATAACCACAGGGGCCAAAATCGTAATTTACTCTTCTTTGTATTACATGAGTTGATAAATGTAATATTTTATAGTTAGTAATAAAAGATTATGTTTAAAATAGTCGGAAATAGTGAACCATTGTTATTGGTGAAAAGGGGCGACAAACTCTTGTTATTGGTGAAAAAATGAGGCAACCAACCAGTGGATGCCATACTTTATTATTTTTTTTAGTTGCTTCGTTTTTAATGTCAATATATAGATATATATATATAGACTATAGAGTGGAGGGTTTAAATGAGAATGATAACTATTGTGAGAACCGTGAGAACGAATGAAAAAACCACGAAACTTGGTCAAAAACAATTCAAATTCAAATTTTCTTTTTACAGTTATCATTATTATTCGATTACAATGTTATAAATTTAATTTACACGTTCAAATTTACGTGAATTCGTAAATAAAGAAAATTTACACATGTATAAGTTTGCCATTTACACATGCGTAAATTTGTTATATTTACACATGTGTATAAAATCTAATAAGAGTGATTTTGAGAGGAGAAATGAATTATTTTATGTTGTAAATTCTTTTTTTGATGTTGTATTTTTATTACAATGAGTGTTGTATTAAAAAAAATTGGTTTTGATTGGTTTTTTCATTCACTCTCACGCTTCTCGCAATATTTAGCTTTCTCAAGATAACCCTCCCCTATATATATAGTTGAAGGAAATGTTTAGTATTAAAATGGTGTGTGGTGAAGGGGTTGATTTATGCTAAAGATAATGAAGCGACTCGGGTTTGAAACTCGAGAAGGGCAAAGTTTTGCCTTTTTTTTTTGCTTAAAATATTAAATTTAGAGTTAATTACACAAATGTGTCCTGTGCTTTATACCTAATTTCGCCTTTAGGTACTAACTTTTTTTTAACAGGTTTAGGTTTTATGGTTTCAATTTTGTAACACCTTTAGGTACTAATACCAAAATTAGTTAATTAATGACTAAAATACCCTTGCACTTTTTTTAAGTTTATCAACGTAACACATTTGGGTACTAACACCTAATTTTATTTAAGTTTAAATCAATTTTACAAAACCTATTTATTTTTTTTTTTATTTTCATCTTTTTATTATATCTCTTAATTAACATAAAATCTATTTGTTTTTTTTATTTTCATATTTTTATTAAATTTCTTATTTAACATAAAATCTACTTGTTACACCAGTATTTTTTTTAAATAGAATTTTTAAATAAAATCTACTAGCTATACAGTTTTATGTAAATTAAATTTCTTACTCGTTTTAAATAATGTAAACCTTACTCGTTTTCAATTTTGGATAGATATGATTGATAATAATAAATATCTTTCATGTAAAAAAAATTTAAGCCATTTTTAACTCGTTTTTTTTGTTCATTTACATTTTACTATTTTAGAAAATATTTAATTTACATAAAACTATATAGCTAGGTATTTTAGATAAAACTATATAGCTAGGTATTTTAGATAAAACTAAAAAAATTAAGCCTTTTTATCAATCATATCTATCCAATATTGAAAACGAGTAAGGTTTACATTATTTAAAACGAGTAAGAAATTTAATTTACATAAAACTATATAGCTAGTAGATTTTATTTAAAAATTCTTTAAAAAAATACTGGTGTAACAAGTAGATTTTATGTTAAATAAGAAATTTAATAAAAATATGAAAATAAAAAATATAAATAGATTTTATGTTAATTAAGAGATATAATAAAAAGATGAAAATAAAAAAAATAGATTTTGTAAAATTGATTTAAACTTAAATAAAATTAGGTGTTAGTACCCAAATGTGTTACATTGATAATCTTAAAAAAAATGCAAGGGTATTTTAGTCATCAATTAACTAATTTTGGTGTTAGTACCTAAAGGTGTTACAAAATTGAAACTATAAAACCTAAACCTGTTAAAAAAAAGTTAATACCCAAAGGCGAAATTCGGTATAAACCACATGACCCATTTATGTAATTAACTCTTAAATTTAAGAGTAAACTGCCAAAATGGTTCCTAAGTATTGGTCGCTTTTGCCACTTTAATCCAAAATTCAAACCTTTTGAATCGGAGTCCATTTGGTTTTAATTTTGTTGTCATTTTCATTCAAAATCAAAATTTGATCAGATTTTTCAGTTAACATCAGTTTTTTTTTTGTCGTTTTTCTCCTTTTAAATGAAGGGCAAAATTGTCAGATATTTTTTAATTTGTTATAATAAACTTTAAAAGACCATTTTGCCCTTCATTAAAAGGGAGGAAAAAGATTAAAAAAAACTGGATATTAACTAAAAAATCTGACTAAATTTTGATTTTGGATGAAAATGACAACAAAATTGAAACCACAGGGATCCAGATTCAAAAGGTTTCAGTTTTGGACTAAAGTGACAAAAGTGACAAAACCTCAGGAACCATTTTGACAGTTTACTCTAAATTTAATGTCTCTCAAATTTACCTAGTGTTTTTCCTTAAGTCAATTTACGCTACTACTCATCGACTTTAATAAAGTTACTTTATAGTTCCTAAAGTTTATAAATGCTTTTTCCTTTGACGATGGTGTTTTTATCTACGTCTTCATGTTATCTTATTGAGAGTGTGTTATGAATAACATGTTCAAATAACTGAAACAAAAGCGTACGTGTTATCAAACTGAGAAATAATCAGTTTAGCGCCCCGCAACGAGGGCGCGAAATTCCACTAGTTACTTACATATACGATGTTACCGTCCAAGAAGGCAAGAATATATGATGTCACTCAATTTTTATATACAAAAAGGCATGCATGTATTTTTCCAGACTAGGTCCGCTTAGGGCTGTTCATGAGCTGAGCCAGACCGAGTGGACCTTTGCTCATGCTTGACTCGTTTACAACCGAGTGAAATCCAAACGAGCATATTCGAGCACGTAATTTTCCGAGCGAGCGGCAAGCGAGAAGCGAGTGACGAGTAATTTGGACAACCATAGGTTTAGCATGTTCCTTCGATGTCTCCGCTATCGGGTCACGACTAAGGTCCAACCGTCCGAGGGTGACACTAAGATTGAGGTAGGATCGTCCGAGGGTGAGGCTCTAATTGAGGCAGGTGAGGCGATGAATATAAATAAAGAACAATTGTTGCATTGTGGCGTATGGTGAGAGAGAGAGAGGATTGACGACTGACGATTGATGAGAGAAATATGTCAAATATTGTCGCTTCACGACTTAGAGTTTTAGTTTTAAATTTAGTGTTAAATTTTTTATTGGTTTGATCAGGCTAATATGGACAAATATAAATGTATAAAATATGAATATACATGTAATTCTGTGTGCATACATGTATAATTAATTCGAGCCGAATTGAGCCAAGCGGACCTTTGCTCATGTTTGGCTCGTTTGCAAACCGAACCAAACCAAGCGAGCATATTCCGAATGTTTTCCGAATGAGCGATGAGCGACGAGCGATTTAAACATCCTAACGGTCTGCTCACCATATGGATGAGTTCAAATATGAATAACTATATATATATATATATATATATATTTTAGAAACCATTTTATTCACTAGTATTCTTGTTGCATCATTGGAAATTGTAGTTTACTAAATAAATAAATTATGAATATGAATATGAATTATGAACTATGAATACACTATAAGTAAAAATGATTCATAAATATCCAAAGGTTTATCATTTACACTCATCAATATGTATTATTGACTTAAACTTTTTCTGTAATAGACATTATTATTGTTTTTATAGCGCATTTGATAACGTTTGAAACGTTGGTATCCATGTTTATCCACCGAATTCTTGTGAAATATCTCCACCACATAAATATCCTCCCTTGAGACGAGTTTTAGCTATCATTAGAGTGGTTGTCCTTGTAATTAATTTAACTTCTTAATATTCCATGTGCTAAAATTACAACTTGTATCAATTTTATTAAAATCTGGTTTATGATCGCATGATTAAATAATTTATTGATCTTGCTAGTCAAAACATTATTGAGTTTACATAGGATTGTTACACACATCAAACCAAAGGTTTAAATGTATAATCACTAGTTGAATATAATAGTGTGTATAAAGTGAGAGAGTAAGAGAGCGATCCTTAAACCTGGAGGTGAAGTTCACTATTTATAGCCGATGTGGTTTGTGAAGGAGATGGGTTGATGGGTCTTGGGCCTGTAGTCGACAACAAGGAATATCCATTGTGTCTCCTCTGCCACGACCGTTGGTGCTTCTAGGCGAGAGGGTAGCTGACGCACGCTAAATGGATCCACGTGTCCAGACAGTTATCCTTGTTGTCTGGTCTGTCATCAGCAACTAAGTGGAGATCGTGGAGCAGTGGTCGACGCACGCTGATTGGCGCCACGTGTGCGTCCTTGTGTACCTTCTTGTCTCATGTATGATTGTCCATCATGCTTCATGATCGGATACAACCTGTTGGACACTCATTGGTCCACTGCTCTGTCACTTGTACCTTTGGTACTTGTCCTAGGTTTACATGCGCTTCCTACCTCCGTGCGACCCCCGGGGATATCTCGTGTAGCCGGCGCAAGGTCCAGGAAGTCAAGGTTTTTATCTAAGGAGTTAAGTGTCAAATCCGATCCTGTGTTAACCCTGACCTCGCGCGCGACCTAGATTACACCTGATTAGCCGGCGCGAGATCGAGAAAGCTACCAAATTGGTATGATATAAGTATGATCCCACACATGACCTTAATAGTTAACGTAAGATTTGAGACCATATACCCTTCAGTTAGTAAAGTTTAATTCATATTAAGTACTCCACTAAAACTTTTTAATAAGATTTCTATTTTTATTTATTTATTTGCATTTTCACATAAACTTATCAAATTAAGTAGATGACATAACTGATCCCTCACATTTTATTTAAACACTAAGGGGTTGTCTGTTTACCTCTTAGTGAGACTCTTAATGGTTCAGACCTCTTAATAGTTAAGCATTTAATGGTTCATACTGTTTGTTTCGCGAGCAAATGTCTGAATGATTCAGACATTTGCCTCTGAATAGTTAAGCATTATACCGAGTATGAATGGTTAATACCTCTAATCTGAATTGGTCAGACTTTTGCCTCTGAACGGTCAAGTATTATATTAGCTCTTAATGGTTCAGACCTCAAGACTTAATGGTTCAGACCTTTTACTAATTCAGCACTTAACCATTCAGAAGTTGTTAAACAGACCTAAGGGGTTGTTTGGTAGCCTCTGAATGGTCATTAAGAGGCTACCTCTTAATGGAACCATTAAGAATTTTACCAATGAGAAGGTAGAAGAATGTGACATGTGATGATTTACCATTCAGAGGTTACCTCTTAACCATTCAGACTTGAGGTTACCTCTTATTCATTCAGAGGTTTTAAACCATTAAGAGGTAGCATCTGAATGGTCATTAAGAGGCTACCAAACAGCCCCTAAGTCTTTAAAATTTTGTTTCTTTAACATGTTACCTCTTAATGGTTTAAAACCTCTGAATGAATAAGAGGTAACCTCAAGTCTGAATGGTCATTAAGAGGCTACCAAACAGCCCCTAAGTCTTTAAAATTTTGTTTCTTTAACATGTTAGTTTATAGGCATCGCTTTTATTAACTGTAGATATTTTAGTTTATCATATTCAAACTTTATTTAAAATTGTTCTTTCTAGGAAGAAGTGGGTTTAATTACTATGTCCTATCAAGGTTTTAATATTCGGTATCTTCTTGTCAAACGTCCGAGATGGAAAACTAGCTAGTTAAATTAAATTAAATTAATTAAATTAAATTATATATATATATCAATCAATAACATCCATTTGCGCCAGTCTACCTTTTGAATTTTCTGTTTTAACCACAGTAGTTTTTTTGTTATTGGTTTCTTCTCTGCACAACCATGCTTCTCATTTTATTTTAAATGTTAACCAAAGAATGTTTGAATCATTTTGTGATATATCTTGCATAAAGTTTACATACTATATTATTACACAAAAATAATACATTCTTAGCATACGAAAATTTAAAAAATATAGAAATAATCATCCAACTAATTTATGTAATTATTTCGCGCTTTCACAAAAAGTGTAATAAGTTTACGTTTCTACTTAATATTTTCGGAAATGAGTTAAGTTAGATATAATAAGTTTTCATGCTTTATTTATGTATGTTTTCTACGTTTGGGCGTAAATTTTGTTTGAAAATGAGCCACGTCAAAAAATACGTGTTCACTCGACGGGAAAAAATCGAGTTATTGTATGTTTTGACTTTTGACGCCGGAACGCGCGATGGAAGAAATTACTATTACTATTACTAGTTAAATATTAAATATCATATTAAATGAATAGTCCTTGAAAACAACAACAACTAAAGCGACCACTATTTTAAGTAGTGTTTTATTCCTTTTGGCGTTATGGTCCACTCTTCTACTTCTCTTTTTCCTTTTTAAACGTTTTGGACTTTTAGTACATTTTAAAAAACACTAATCACCAACCAAATACCTACTATTTTGCATTATAGTCTTTGTACTATGTATAATTGTCCTTAAATATATAATACTGAATAATTATATAGTTTAGTAAAATAGTTTATTAATCACAATAAAAA
Source organism: Helianthus annuus (assembly GCF_002127325.2). Lineage (NCBI taxonomy): Eukaryota > Viridiplantae > Streptophyta > Magnoliopsida > Asterales > Asteraceae > Helianthus > Helianthus annuus. Next base: position 96,034,017 of record NC_035442.2, read on the forward strand.
AGCCACGTTGATCAAATTGAACACAAAGCCATGTTGGCCAGTCCATATCAATTGGATTTATTGGTCAGTTTAAAATTAAAATCGCCTTAAAACATGATTAGCGAGTCAGTTTTTTGGTTATTCAATTTGTTCGAGACTTCAAGTCAGGTTTTGCAGACCTGAGATTGAATTCGAATTCAAATTGATTCGAACTCAAAAGGTTCAAAACCCTTCTCATTTGAAGGTACGAAGTCAGTTCGAATTCGGTTTGATTCGAGTTCACCGAATAATGGGAAAAATATATGTATTTTTTTATTATTAATTTTTTTGTATAAGTCAATTCAAATGATCGAGTCAGTTCTGTCCGAAATTAAATTAACATATGTGAATTCGATTAGGAAACCGAGTTCAGAATTCAATTCAAAGAAGGATCCGACTCGAATATTTGGAACCCACAATCCAATTTAGTTTGAGTCGAATTTTGAGTTTTTGAAGTCAAATTTGAGTTATGAACACACCTTGTTGATGCAACAAATACGGGACCAAGGATGGTAGCTGGGCTGGTCAGGCAAAAGGGCTGAAGGGTTCAGTTTTGCCTAACGCAGGTCGCGGGGTCCCTCCACGTTTGCAAAACGTGGAAGGAGGTTCACTAGTATGTTTGGATTATTTGCTTTGAAGTTCTTTCTCCAAGGCCGGCTCGGATCCAGAAAAGAAAGCAAATAGAATGAATGAGGTGAATTTGATGAAGAGTTATTTGGAAATGACAAAGAACTCTTTGAATGACCAGAGATTAAGGAATCTCTCTGCTTTTCGGAATGTCTTTGAAGTGTTTATGAGCTGTCTTCTTATAGTGGAAGACACCTCCCGAAATGGTATGGACTATACTAGCGAGACCTGTTTGCTTATGGAGGGTTTCCCCTTTTGGGGTTGAAGGCTTTGGACCCCTGGTTAATAGAGTGTGCTTATGCAGACCTGCTCTGACTTTGTGAGTTGGTGAGCGTGAGTTGGTGGGACGAGCTGTTAGACATGACTAGTTACCGTTTCTCGATTCCCTCAATTTACAGCTTTTCATCCGATGAACCTTTCAACCTTTTAAGCTCTTTGCATATTAATCATTTTGTTTATCCTTGGGCTACCCCCGTCGTCAGCCCCCCAAGTCAGAGGTTTTTGGGGCAGTACACTCAAAGACTTCTGACTTTTATGCATGTCTTTTAAAGGCTTGAAAGGTTCGTTGCTTGGAGGCTTGAAAGGTTTGAGGTAGTTACTTTTTTGAAATTTGAATTTGAAACGATTTGACAGTTGATTTGATTGACATGTGTCAGGCGGCGGATTGGCAGAGATTATTTATTTACCTTTAATACCCCTACTTTACTTTCATATTTATTTTAACAGTTGCAAACTTTCTTCATTTTCCTTACAATCGTTCACAGTTTTTCCTTCCTCAGGTTAGTTTCTCTTCTCCATTTTCACTTTTACTTTGTTCTATCATGGGTGCCCTTAAGGATTTAGCGAGGTCATTCTCTCGGATGACCCAAGAGGAGGTAGACCTATTTTGCCTTGAATATGGTATTGATAAAAAGTTTAATCCAACCGCCCCTTCTTGTGATGTTTCTATTGACAAACCGATTCCGGGTTCGATTGCTTTGTATTGTCGCCATTTTCAATGGTCCAATCTTCGTTACCCTTTCTCGCTTTTTGTTCTAAACTTGCTTGAGTATTACCGAGTATCTTTTGGGCAAGTTCATCCAAAAGGAATGGCTAGGGTTTTGCACTTTGAAGTGCTCTGTCGTGCTCTTGGCTATGATCCATCTCTGTTGCTTTTCCGGAGGTTTTTTCGTTTAGCCAAAAATGGCGATTGGTTTACTTTTGAAGCGACAAAGGTTGATACTTGCCTCGTTTCATCAATGGTTACAACCCTTGGGTCCTGGAAGGATCAATTTTTCTGGGTTTCTGATTCTATCATTCCTTTTAAAATGATATGGAGGCGTCCGGATGCTGTTCTCAATGATCCGGAACCTTCTGAGTCTGATTTGAACGATGCCTTTCTTTCAGCCATTCGGGGGTGCCCTTCGAGGGTTCGTCCCTTTCCCGAACATTTGTTAGTGCTTTTAGGGGTTAGTAATATTTGGGCAAAAGCCGATCGGGATCCGGTGTTAATGAGAAATGGCGTTGGTATGCATTTTCCCCTTTTATGCCTTTTTACTTTACATTGTTTGTGACTTATTTTTCTTTGTTTGTTTTTTGGCAGTTATGTCTGCTTTGGACTTCATCAAGAGTGACGACACGTCCGATGTTATTTTTGAAGATGCTCCAACTGTTCCGGGTGAGAATGTTGTGGTGAGAACCTCTGAGCAAAGGTTTGAGGGCACGGGTTAAGCTAATGTTGCCAATGTTAAGGGTTTTACCAAGTCTACTGCCCCTAAGTCTTCAAGTCGCCGATCTTCTCGTCGTTTGCTGAAAGCTGGGCCTCAATCCACTTCCACTGAGCCAGTGGATTTGACTGATGATATTGAGGTTTCAGAGGATCAGGTTGAAGCGGGTGTTGAACAAGATAAGGAGTTGGTTGTTCATGGCAAGAAGGTTCGAGGTAAGAAGGTTACCCCTGTTCAAGAATCATCAAGCAGGGACGCTGGAGGGTTGGATCCTGAAGGTGTTTATGTGCCTACTTGGCAAGTGAAGAATGATGAGACTTTCAAGGATGCTGCCGTCTGTGAGGATGCTCTTAGTCATCTTGCTCCTCCCTCTGTTCGTGAAACCATTGCTGAGATGGACGATGACTTTATGTTATCTCGCATGGTTCTAACTACTTGCAACCTTGCTGCCATGCTTCCTCAAGGGATTACACGCTTTCGCCAAAGGATGCGGGAGTATGAGGATTTCTCTAAGAAGAAGGACAAAATGAAATCCTCCCTAGCATCGATGAAGAAGGAAGTGGCCGGGTTTGCAGAGAAGGAGGCGGCGTGGAAGAAAGAGGTTGATGATCTGAAGAAGATGCATGCCATTGAGATGGGTGACCTGAGGAAGAGCTTTGAAGCAAATTTGTTGAAGTTGAAGGCTGATCGAGAGGCCTTGTCTGTCCAGCAGCAGGCTTTTCGTGAAGAAAAGGAAGGGTTGAAAGCTTCAGTTGGTCAGGTGACTGCTGACAATCAATGGTTGATCGAGCATGGTTTCCAGCAGGTGGTTACTTACCTTTTGCATTCCAAGGAATTTAACTCTGCCCTTGGTGATGTTTACACAAAGCTGCTGAACCTGGGGAAGCATCAAGGCCTTACTGCTGGCTTTAAACTTCATGAATCTGGACAACCTTTGGAGAAGTCCCCCATGTTTCGCCCCGAGGCTTCTGATATCTTCAAGGCTTCTGTTGAGCAGATGGAGAGGCTAACCTACCCTTACATTCATGAGGTATCCTCTTGCTTTGGTAAGCCTTTGTCTGTTTTACAGGGATTGAAGCCTGAGGGGTTGAATGAGAAGGTTTGTGCTGAGGTTTTGGGTTCTTTGTCGAGGAAGAGGTCTTACTCTGGGGACAGTGATGATACCCTTTCGAGCCTGCCTGAAACTTCAAAGGATGCTGGTTTGGAAACCTCTGCTATTGGTGGTGAAGAAGGTGCCAAGATGAAGAAGACTAAGAAAGCCAAAAAGTCGAAGGGTGAAGGTTCTAGGCCCTCTGATAACTGACGTTTATTCGTAGCTTTCTTAGCAAACACTTTAATGCTTTGTAATGTTTTAAACAATGTTTAGGTTTTGGGAACCCTTAAGGTTCCTATGGTTGGTTAGGCCTATATGGCCGTTGAACACTAGTTTAATTTGCAAGCCACTAGGGCTTGCTTTGACTATCTTATGAAGGTCTTTTATGGCCTTTCTAACTATGACGTGATGGTTATCGTTGATGTTTTTGTTGGTTCCATTTGCTTGGTTTTGTTTTGTGGGGTTTCAACCCTTCAAGCTTTTTGTACAGTTGCTGATGGGTTGAAGCCTTTAACCTTTCAAGCTCAGTACCTGTTGGTTGAACTTTGGGTAGCTTCTGATTTGGTTTGTATGTTTGGTTGATAGGCTTGTTTGTTTTTATTTTCTTGCCTTGTCTTTGTTTACTTTGTCTTTATGTTTTTTACACTTTAAAGGGTTCAGTGCTGCAGTCACTTTGCCTTAGTGTTTATCATCAAGACGTAGTATCTATCCTTTTCTTTATTTCGTTGTAATTTGTTTGATTTCGTAAGTCTATTTATTGAGTACATTTTTTAGACTTAAGGAACGATTGGTGTAGGCTGTTCAAACCTGTCTATGAGACACTGTTGTTTTTCTTTGATAAGTCTCATGGAGTTGTATTGATCTAGGAACTCACCCCTTATATAGGTCCATTCAACCCTTGAACCTATTGAGCGATATGGCCTGGGAGCTCATCCCCTTACATGGCCCTTGCCATGGAGTTTTTTGCTAGGTTCTCAACCTGATATTAGGATAGAAAGACAAGTTTGATAAAGTAACTTCATTCATTCAAGCAACATTTGCTTTTACAAAAGGTTTTTGTTTTGCTACAAACCAAACTTTCTAAACATAGAACTTTCTTAAAGTTTTTCCGTTCCAGTGCCTTGGGAGCCTTTTGCCTTCTAGATCTCCCAGCTTGTAGGATCCTCCTTTGTGTGCTTCGAGGATGGTGTATGGACCTTCCCATTTCGGTCCTAGTTTCCCCTGACTTTCTTTTTTACTTGCTTCGTTGTTTCTGAGGACTAGATCCCCTGGCTTGAACCATTCGTTCTTGACCTTCTTGTTGTAATAGCTTTCCATCCTTTGCTTGTATTTGGCTTCTTGTATTGCTGCTTGATCCCGGGCCTCTTCTAAGAGTTGTAAGTTCAACATGGTCTCTAGTGTGTTTACCTCGGGATCCATGTTGACAATTCGTTGGGTTACAACTCCTATTTCAGCGGGGATTACGGCTTCGGATCCGAATACCAAGCTATAAGGTGTTTTTCTGTGACTTGCTTTTTCTGTTGTTCTGATTGCCCATAAAACGCTAGGCAATTCTTCCAGCCAATTACTTTCGTATCTCCCCAATCTTGTTTTGATGCCTTCCACTATGCTTCTGTTGGTCCTTTCAACCTGACCGTTTGACTGCGGGTAAGCCACTGAGCTGAAGATTTGGTTGATCCTGTACTCCTTGCACCAAAGGCTGAAGGGTTTCTCAGCGAATTGTTTCCCATTATCGGTGACGATTACCCCTGGCAGCCCATAGCGGCATATGATATTCTCCCATACAAAGTCTATGATTTGCTTTCCTGTGATCTTGGCAAGGGGTTTGACCTCTGGCCATTTGCTGAAGTAATCAATTGCTACCAACAGGAATTTTACTCCCCCTTTGCTTGGAGGGAATGGTCCAACAATGTCCATTCCCCATTTATGGAATGGCCATGCTGAGGTTATGGGGACCAAGTCATGTTTGGGACTTTTTGGTATTGGGGAGTGGATTTGGCAGGCATCACATTTCTTCAATTGCTCGACGGTATCCCGATGCATTGAAGGCCAGAAATATCCCAAGTTCATGAGTTTTGCAACCACCGACCTAGCTCCGAAATGAGCTCCACATATTCCTTCATGCACTTCTTTAACCAAATACTTGCTTTGTTCAGGGCCCACACACCTTAGCAATGGTGCAAGGTATCCTTTTTTATAGAGGATTTCTCCTTGCAACACATACTGTCTTGCTTTGATCTTTACCCTTTCAGCTTCTATTTGATCGTTGGGTAGTTCGTTGTTTTGAAGGAATTTCTTTATGGGAGTCATCCAATTTGGATCTTCCTCGGTGACCACATCTTGTACTTCCAATTCGTCAATTGAACGAGCCTTCAACACTTCAACCAACACCTTTTTTGTGAGGTGGGCGAATGTGAGGGACGCTAATTTGCTTAAGGCGTCAGCCTTTTTGTTTTGGGATCTTGGGATCTGTTTGATGTTGCATGCCTGGAAGGTGTTCATTAATTCCTTCGATTTTTCTTTGTACCTTCTCATGTTGGGCTCCTTGGCGACATAGCTGTCGTTGACTTGGCTTGATACTAGTAGCGAATCAGTGAACACTTCAAGCTTTTTGACTTTCATTTCTTTGGCTAGCCGGAGGCCAGCGATCAGTGCTTCGTATTCAGCCTCGTTATTAGTGGTCTGAAAGTTGAAACGAAGAGCATATGTGAATTCTAGCCCCTCAGGGTTGATTAGGATTACACCAGCTCCTGACCCTTCAACGCTTGAAGCCCCGTCGGTGAACAGTTTCCAGGCTTCAGGGTTGGAGGGTTCAGTGGTTGTGGTGTTTACTTCTTCAGTCTTTTGGCTTGGGACTTCTACTAGGAAGTCAGCCAAAACCTGAGCTTTGATTGCTTTTCGTGGGACGTAGGTGATGTTATGTTCACCTAGTTCCACTGCCCATTTTGCCAATCTACCTGAGTTTTCAGGCTTTTCAAGCACGTTCTTGACAGGTTGGTCAGTGACCACTTGCATAGGATGTGCTTGGAAGTATCTTCTAAGCCTTCTGGCTGTTTGGACCAAGGCTAGGGCTAGTTTTTCAAGGGGAGGATATTTGGTTTCAGCTAGTTTTAAAGTTTTGCTGAAAAAATAGACGGGTACCTGAGCCTTGTCCCTTTCAATGGTGAGGACTGCACTGATGGCTTCGTCGGCGACTGAGAGGTACACCGATATGAGCTCCCCAGTTTCTGGTGCTGCAATATCTGGTAGTGAAGCAAGGTGCTGCTTCATTTGATTGAAAGCTTCCTCAGCCTCGTCGGTCCATCTGAAATCTTTCTTATCTGAACAATTCTTGAGCGTTTTGTAGAATGGTAGAGACCTTTCGGCCAGTTTTGAGGTAAAACGCTTCAAGGCTGCAAGCTTCCCATTCAAGCTTTCAACCTCCTTCTTGGTTCTTGGTGGTTTAGCTTCGAGAACAGCTTTTACTTTATTGGGGTTGGCCTTGATGCTTTGCTTTCCAACAATATGACCCAGGAATTTTCCTTCATCAAATCCAAACGAACATTTTTCCGGGTTAAGCTTCATGTTGATTTTTCTAAGATTCTTGAAGGTTTCTTGGATGTCATCAAGCATCTGGTATTCCGTTTTGCTTTTGATCACCAGGTCATCGACATACGCTTCCATGTTTCTTCCAATTTGGCTTTCGAAGGCTTTATCGACGAGTCGTTGGTAAGTGGCTCCCGCGTTTTTGAGGCCAAAAGGCATCTTTTGGTAACAGAAAATGCCCTTGTCTGTGTGGAAAGCCGTCTTTTCTTCATCCTCTTCTTTCATGAGGATCTGGTGATAGCCTTTGTATGCATCAAGAAAGCATTTGAATGGGTATCCCGTGAGGGAATCAACCTTAAGGTCAATTTCTGGGAGTGGGTAGCAATCTTTAGGACAAGCTTTGTTAAGATCCTTGAAATCTATACACATTCTCCAAGAGTTGTCGGGTTTCCGGACCATGACAGGATTAGCAATCCATGATTGATACTTAACCTCTCGGAGAATGCCAGCTGATACAAGCTTTTCAACCTCTTGGCAAGCTGCCAGGCTTCTTTCAGGTGCCAAACTTCTTTTCTTTTGAACCACTGGCTTGACATTCGGTGGTATTCTTAGCTCATGTTCAGCAATGCTTCGAGGGATCCCGGTCATGTCTTCGGGAGACCAGGCGAACACATCGCTGTAATGTTTTAGCAGCTTTTTAAGGTATGAAAGAGTATCTTGAGAGAGGTTGGGATTGACCCTTATCCGCTGTTCGGGGTACTTGGGGTTGATGACTAACCCCTGCTTGTCTTTTTCGTCATTAGAACTCTCTCCTTCGATCAGGTAAGCTTCCTGAGAGGGTTGAAGGGTTGCAATTCCTCTCTCAGTGGGAAACTTGACGGTACCATGGCCAACAGATACAGCCATGTAAAATGCACATTGTCCGGGCCTCCCTATGATTACGTCGTAATTGGAAGGGATGTTGATAACCACGAAGGTTAGTGATCGGGTTCTTTCCTTTGATCCCTCCTTAAGACAGACATCAAGGGTTATTTGCCCCAAAGGCTTCAGGGTTATGTCAGCGATACCCTTTATGGAGGTCCCGGAGGGTTGAAGCCTTGAACGCTCCTCGTTGCTTAGTTGATTGAAAAACTTTTCGAACATGATTTCAGTGGCCGCTCCCGTGTCTATGTATGCTTTGCATGTTTGTAAGGTACCCACGATGGCTTCAACCACAAGGGGACCAGGGAGCGGGTCCTTCCTTGTTGGGGGGAAGCAGACACACTGAAGCTCCCAATCCTCCAACCGTCGCTTCTTGTAAGGGACCTTTTCGTCAGAACATACCATGTTTACTTCCTTCCCTTTGTTTTCAGTCATCTTGTCTCGAACTCCCTTGACCAAGTGGGAAGTTCTCCTGACTTGACAGCTTCTTCAATTCTCTTTTTCAGCTGGAAGCAATCGTTGGTGTGATGTCCCTTTTCTTCATGGAATTCACAGAACTGAGTGGAGTTCTCGTTTTTCCGACTTTTGGGAAGAGGTCTGGGAGGTCTGAAGTTTTGCTTGACCTCTTCCGTTGCCAGGATTTCTTGAGGAGTTTTGGTGAGAGGAGTGAAACTCATACTCTTATCTCTGCTTGGAGGGTTTCGCCCTTCAACCCTTCGAGGGTCTGAACCCTTTGAGCGTCTGTCGTAAGAGTTAAAGTTTCCTCTCTTTCTGGCTGGGCTGCTGCTTCGCCAACCGGAACCCCTTTTTCTTTGTTCTTTGATATCAACAGCTTCCTCTCCTCGGATGTGAGCCTCGGCTCTTTCAAGGGCTTCTTCCAAGGTTTTGGGTAGAGATTTGTTGAAATCTCGTGTGAGATACTTAGAGGTTATGGCGTTCATAAAACCGGCAACCCTCATTTTCTCATCGGCCCCCACGTAGGTTAGTCCTTCTTTCTTGTACCGTTCAATGAATGCTCGTAGGCTTTCATCATCTCGTTGTTTTATCTGGAAGATCACTATCGCGTCTTTAACGTATCTCCTTTGTTGGGAGAAGTTTGCTAGGAAGCCTCTGCTGAGATCGTCGAAGCTTCGAATGCTTTGAGCTGGTAGGTCGTTGAACCAGATTCTAGCGGACCCAACAAGAGTCTGCATAAACATTAGGCAGCATTCAGCGTTCGTCCATTTTTCTATTCGAGCAGCGCCAGTGAAGATCTGAAGATGATCTTCGGGATCTTCAGTCCCATCATACGTTCTGATGTGAGCTGGCATCTTGATTTTAGACTGAAAATCATAATCAGCTATCTGTCTAGAAAAGCATGAAAGGTTACTTGGCTTGTAAGGTTTAGCCAGGTCTTCTTCATGTCTTGTACCTACGTTGTTGGTATTGCCATGATTTCCCTGGGTGGCAAGCACCTGATTGATGAAGTGTTGCCAGGGGAAGTTGGCCATCATCTGAGACATCACGTTGGGTATGAGATTGAAACCTTGAAGGCTTCCCGGACCAACTGAGCAACTTACCCCAAGAGGGGTGCTGGCCACAGCACTTCGTGCTAAAGGGAGCACTGATAGGGCTTGCTCCCATGTGGTAGTTAGAGAAGTGGGACAACTGGTCACCGGGGATTGTAGGAGTTGGTCGAGTGTTAACTCGTGTCCCAGAGGAGTACCACTAACAGTTGGTTGGGAAGAGAGAATAGGATGAACAGTGGGGTTTGTCACAGTGGACAGATAAGGGTGAAGGTTTGAAGGGTTGCTAGGACCGGCTTCACTTCTTGTAACGAAGGGTGGTAGAGGTGGTCCAGGAGACAACGTTGGCTCAGGTTCGTCGTAATCTAGACGAATCCTTACACCCTTTTCCCTTTCTCTGTTCACATGTTGGTTAAGAAGTGATCTCAGCTCAAGGAAGTTATGAGCGACCCCCTCGGGGGTAAGTTCAACGCGTGTCGGAGTGTCAGACACACCAACGTTGGGAGACGGAGCTCCAGATCTGGATGGGGTTGGTGTGTTAAAGGTGAGGAACTCGGGTGTACTCCCCGGAGTTGAAAAAGGCGTTGTTATTGTTGTGTGAGCTTGACCACTTCCCGGGGTAGAGGTGTTAGGGATCTGGTTTACCTCTCCCGGAGATCCACTTTCTGACATAGTGGTTTGGAATGGAAGGAGCTACACGTACCAGGTCTCTTTTGAGGAGAAACAGCGGCGTAGCCCCACGGTGGGCGCCAACTTGTTGATGCAAGAAATACGGGACCAAGGATGGTAGCTGGGCTGGTCAGGCAAAAGGGCTGAAGGGTTCAGTTTTGCCTAACGCAGGTCGAGGGGTCCCTCCACGTTTGCAAAACGTGGAAGGAGGTTCACTAGTATGTTTGGATTATTTGCTTTGAAGTTCTTTCTCCAAGGCCGGCTCGGATCCAGAAAAGAAAGCAAATAGAATGAATGAGGTGAATTTGATGAAGAGTTATTTGGAAATGACAAAGAACTCTTTGAATGACCAGAGATTAAGGAATCTCTCTGCTTTTCGGAATGTCTTTGAAGTGTTTATGAGCTGTCTTCTTATAGTGGAAGACACCTCCCGAAATGGTATGGACTATACTAGCGAGACCTGTTTGCTTATGGAGGGTTTCCCCTTTTGGGGTTGAAGGCTTTGGACCCCTGGTTAATAGAGTGTGCTTATGCAGACCTGCTCTGACTTTGTGAGTTGGTGAGCGTGAGTTGGTGGGACGAGCTGTTAGACATGACTAGTTACCGTTTCTCGATTCCCTCAATTTACAGCTTTTCATCCGATGAACCTTTCAACCTTTTAAGCTCTTTGCATATTAATCATTTTGTTTATCCTTGGGCTACCCCCGTCGTCACACCTAGTATGAACTAGTTCAAGGATAGTGGTTAGAACATGGTGTTGTAGCCTATACTATCAATGAAGCTCAATTGGGATACAAAGAAAACTAAAATAACCCAAAAAACCAATAATGGTCACATTTAAAATCAAACAATATGCATGTAGATCCCTCTAAACTCCGCTTGTAATAGCACATTCATGCCCCACGGATCCCTATAAACTCTACTTGGATGGGAAACGATATCAACTTGCATGTCTAACTGTTAAAATATTGGTAACACTTAATATTTCGTATTTCACTTTTATAACTTTTCTAATGTTATTTATATGATAAACGTTTGCTAATGTTGGTTTTATGTTTTATATAAATACATGGCTAATGGACTTGCTGGCTAATGGAGCATATGGGCTTAGGATGCCAAAGGGCTGCAGCTGTTGAGAAAGAATTAAAGGCTTGGCTTGTGGACTTGTTGTCGGTTCTGGGTTATCCGGTTTGAGAATGTAGCATATATAATGAACTCATCTCATCAGATGAGTTCATTCAACCACTTTTTTATCTTGAGTCTCTCTGTTGTTTCTCTCTCTTAGGGTTTACTCAATCTTGACTGTGTTGTTAAATCTTGTATTGAGATCTTGTGTAATAAGTAGATCGGTTGTATGTGAGTGTGCATATCATCGTGTTGATGATCTGCTAGTGTGTGTGTGTGTGTGTGTGTGAGAGAGAGAGAGAGAGCGGGAGAAGTTTGTCTCTAAAGCGGGTGAAAGCTTCACGCAACAATTCACCCGGTAGTTGCTGAAATGACCGAATCTCATCTCTAGCATCGTCGGTCTTTGCTATGGAGTAGTACTCGTCAAGAAATACTTGTTGCATTTCTGCCCAAGTACGAATACTACCCGCCGAAAGTGTGAGGAACCATCGCTTCGTCTTGTCTTTCAACGAGAATTGGAACAATCTCAACCTCACTTCCTCTTGCGTGAAATCATGATCCAGATGGTGCTACACAAGGCGGAAAATTCAGCCAAGTGTGTGTACGGTTCATCGTTGGTCCTGTCATTGGAGTGGGGTAGGATGTTGATGTAATTGGGTTTACAATCAAAAGACTGTCTTCCTCGAGTTAGAGGAACTATGGGTGAGTCATTTCCGTGATCATTGGCCTAAACCAACCGTTAACACCCCTTGGTGGTTGCATTTGGTTGTGGTGTTGTGATCGATTTTGATGCGGGCCATTGACCTCTTGATTCACTGGTCTTCCTTGGTTAACCCGTTGATTACCCCCGCCTATGAACTGAGGAATCTGGTCACGGTCGTTATGATTGTTGTTGTTGTTGTTGTTGTTGTTGTTGTTGTTGTTGCCATCAACCTGATTCCTTTGGTTGTTGTATTGGTATTGACGAATATTGCCATAACCATCGTTTCGGGCATAGCCATACCCGTACTCATCAATGTCATCCACATAATTTGCATGTTGAAAATCCCCTCATCTCCATAACCTCTACCGTTGTAGAAGTTCCCCTTATTACCGAACTCGTTCCACCCATCATCTTCAAACCCCTCTTTCCGATTGTCATAATTCCCCCTTCTCCTGAGTATTCCAAGTGAATACTAACATGTTCCGGCGATTGGTAACCCGGAACGCTATACGGCTCATCATTGGGAATATTATTTCTCAACTGTTGAGAAATTGGGCTTCATTCGCGGGATTGCCACAATTTTTGTTAACCCCACGGTTGGGGTTAACGTTTTGGTTGCTGAGGTTTGGTGGTAATGGGTTTTGGCGATTACGGTTTTGAGGTGGAGGTGTGGGTGTGCATTGATTTTGGTTTTGGTTTTGGGTGCGGATTAGATGTGGTGGTGTCGGTGGTCTTGAATTATTACCATTCCCCGGTCGGTTGTTTTGAATGTTTTGGTTCTGGGGAGGGTAATCTTGGTATTGGTGTTGGTGTTGGTTGTTGGGTTTGTTGGAATTTTAGGGATCCATTTGTATGGGTCCAAAGGATGGGGTAGGTGGTGAGTTTAGATTGGGTGGGTTAGGGGCAAGTGTCGCCTCTAACCGATTAGCTAAATTTCTTCGAACCACTCGCTCGATTTCCGGTTCAAACACCAAGGGTGACGTTCTTACAGAATTTCGTGTATGCATGCACTACCTGTATCTTGTACAAGTAACAGACCCGCGTAACACAAAAGGAAAAAAATGATAATAAGAAATAAGCACTTAAACAGATAATCACACAAATCAAACAAAGTCCTAACACAAAGCGCACGAACTCCCTGGCAACATCGCCAAAATTTGATCGGGATGTCATCCCAGTCAAAGATAATATTTATAAGCCCGAATTACCCTAAACTTTGAGTTAGCGGTAGTACGGGGTCGATCCACGAAGAGTCTGTGGTTTGTGTCAGAATTTGGTCGATTATCAAAAGGAGCAAAAAGACAGCAAAATCCAACATAAATGTGAAGAAGAAGGAATTGTCGCAGTTCGCCAAGCCCCGAATCACATCCAAACCTCAAAATAACAAGAATAGAAGGCTGACACAGGGCGGTGTCCACCTGACACGGGCCGTGTCCGAAGATGGATACTGGGCAGAAGAAAAAGACAACTGCAAAATACAAAAATGGCAGCCAACACGGGGTCGTGCTAAGCCAACACGGGGTGTGGTCAACTCAAAGATTTGCAGAATCTACGATAGTACAGCAAATACTTTAGCCACGGGCCGTGCCGTTGACACATGGGGCCGTGTTAGTATAATATCTAACAAGCAGTTAATGAGGATGAGAGAGAGAGAGATGGGTACGGGGTCGTGCCAGGCGGGCACGGGCCGTGCTGAAGCTTCTGTTTACAGCTATAAATAGGAGTGCTTGGTTCCACTTCAACTCATCCCTTGGCAAACCACTTTTCTCTCACTTGCCACCACTCCACCACCACTACAGCACCATCATCCATTTTCCATCTTTAGAGTGTGTGTGTAGTCTCGGGATCCAAGATTGATCGTAAGAATCTTTGTCAAACAAAGGCTATGCTTGGCTAAATTCTTACATCACTTGGTGAAGGCTTTTCTTTTATGTATTTCTTTTATGATTTCCAATCTTTGGCTCCTTTTTAATCGGGTATGTATTAATGAAGTTAATAAATAGTTTTTTATATTGAAGGCGAATTTACTCAATCATTCTTCATATATTCGTTGATTCAACATATTCATGTCTTTACGGTCAATATAAAGCATGTTAATTTCCAGGAAGGGAGTTACAAGGGTGGTTTGGGTAATTCTATGTCTCGTTCAGTGTATAGATCTTGCGAGAACCTGGTTCAAGCCCAGTAACACCTCACGAATCAATGCGGGCTTTACCCACCACAGGAGATGGGCAAAAAGCTTGAATCCCTTATTCTTAAACTTTTATTAAAACATTAAACCAACCCCACGAGGACTGTATCCCTGCTGACTCAGACCAACGGGTTGAGGGTGATCACCGCCTCGGAAGAGGGGTCCACCACATTATACCATATATAAATTAGCAAGAATTTTGTGCATAATGACTTGTACCCCATGCTTGGGGATTTTTTCAAAAAAAAATTGATTTTTCACTTTCAAGCTTAAAGTTTTTTCTTTTACATTTTAACCCATTTGAAATTTTTATTCTTAACTCAAACTTTTCAATCTTTTGTAATTTAACACAACACTTTATTATTTACAAATTTGGCCCCTCATACTTTTTATATTTCACAAGTTTTTCCTTTTACGTTTCGTTCTAAATTTTGCAAGTTACCATGTCGTAGCGTGCATGTGAGGTTCAACGTTTTTTCTCTATTTTTTCATATTTGACAGACCCGTCGCAGCGCGTTCATTTTTTCCCTTTTGAAAACTTCCTCGCAACTGGCGGGTCCTAGATCGACTAAGTTATTATTTTGTTCGTTTTACGTTTCTGGTTAATTTCTTCGCATTAAGACACTGTAACGGGCGTGCGTGGTTCAACGATTTTAGTCTTCTTTTCGTTTAGTGTAATTTTTACCATTTTATCTATTTTATTTTTTATACTAATATTTTGTTTCGCTTTACCCCTATACTTCCTTTACTTAAAAACTATTTTTTACGTGCATATTTTATGTACGGGTATGTATAAATATGATTTTTTCTACATTCCGACGTAAACTTTTTTTATAGACGACTCAGGTTAAATATAATACGTTTTCGCTTAAAGAAAGTATTTTTAGGTGCATATTTTTATGTACGTTTTGGTATAAATTCAAGTTGTTTTACGTTTCGACGTAAATTTTTTTGGGAAATGATTCAGGTCAAATATAATATGTTTTCGTGTTTATTTTATGTATGTGTCGTAAAGTTTTTTTCGAACCAAGTGGACTTAAATTATGGTTTCTTTTTCTCCTTTTTTCCCGGAAGCTCTAATTAATCCCTTTCGATTACATGTGCATATTTTCCATCTTACCCGTTACGTTTTCTATGTATGAGTTGGGTTACATATAATACGTTATGATTGTTCGATATAAATTCCATTTACTTTATGTTTGATCCAATCACAATGCTTATACAGGTTACACTGAGTTCAACTGGATACGTCGAAATGTGTGTTTTCATATGGTTAATGCATCATATAACGTTTGGACAAATCTATTCAATGTTTACGATGTACCCGCGCCGCAACGCGGGCGGGTCTTAACCCTAGTTTTGCATTAATAACTTACTTAATTATCTTTCAATAATCCAACTTAGTGGATTGTATCCTTGCTGACTCAAACCACTAGGTTGAGGGTAACGTCGCCTTGGAAGTGGGGCCTACTACTATAACTAAGATAATTTCTTAAAATGCCCAAAGTGCGGAAATTATCAAAAAGGTACATGAAAGATAAGTTGGATCCAAGTGATTCTTTCTTATCTATCATTTTTATTTTATTTTTATTTTCTGCTTTATCTTTTTATTAGCTTAAAAATATTTTCTCAAAATTGGTTCAATTAGACGTTGACGATAAGCCGATACTAAAAGCTCTTGTGTCCTTGGACAACCTCAATATCTTGCCATAACTATACTACGTCAGCGAAGGGTATACTTTCCCTAAATGTGTGTGTATAGTGATAGTAAAATATCGTTTTTTATAAATTTAAAACTTGAAATCGGCGAGTAAAAAGAGCTAAAAATAATTAAAAAATATGCTCACACCGACACACGTCAAGTTTTTGGAGCCGTTGCCGGGGACACAAGAATTTCAGGAAAGCTTAAAATTAACAGCCTAATCTTTTTCTTCCTTTTCTTTTTAGGTTTTTCTTCTTTTTCTTTTATTTTTCCTCTTTTTGTAGACTTGACACGGGGTCGTGTTGCTCCAACACGGGGCCGTGTTAATTCTCCAGAACCTTAAAACTATTTTCTCCCATATACATAGTACAGCACGGGGCCGTGTTGTTCCAACACGGGGCCGTGCCAAACTCCCTGTTTGTAAGAATATAGTGGCCGCCTGATCCCGACGGTATAAAAAAACAACCAAATGGATTTCTTTGACTACTTTTATCCCCGCCACTCCTATAGGTTATGGTGCGATTTTTGTGGGGGAGGATCATAAAGAAGCAGAATGTGGCGTTCTAAACTTCACTCCCCACTATTTAGCCCCATCGTTTTCCTATAACGAACACCCCGAAACAAGCGGGGGTGGAAATAACGAAGAAACCCCCTCGCCTGAACCTCCTCAATCCTCTTTTCTAGACAACCTAGAACCCATAGGTGAAATAGAAAAGAGGATCACCAAAGTATCCGAGTGATAGAATCTTACTTGAAGGCGCGAGATTCATCAAAGATTCCATCAGAAGGAGAATCAATGGAGGAAAAATCAGGCATAGAAAATGACACCGAGGTCAACCAAACCTCTACCATAGACGACCGCAAAAACGAAAGCGATAGTCGTCCCTGTATCGATTTAGCCATGACGGTCCCCCTTATCGAGTGTGAATCTCACACCAACAGCATGGACAGGAGCGAATCGACTCACATCTTCTTTAACAAGAGCCCCGAAAAGGTAAATAAGGAAAGACCCCATTTTTCCATTAGCGAACTCTTCTACCTTTCCGACAACCTCTTTCATTTTCGTGTCCCTCACCTAAGTCTATGGTATATCCGACAGTACGGTGTTGTTCCAACCAGCCAGGAACCACCCGACATCAGATAATTCCTTAAAATAATTAGGGAAAAAATTAAATAAAAACTCTGACATGGGGCCGTGTTCCTTGAACACGGGGCTGTACCCACTTTCTTCCAGAAATATGGGGCGTGTCAAAGTAACACGGGGTCGTGCCACTCGTATTTTTTCGACATCGGGTCGTGTCAATAGTGACGTAGGCCGTGTTCAGCTAACGGACAACATTCTCTAACACATGAATCCGGCACGGGGCCGTGCTCGCGCTGTCTATAAAGTTAGCCTTTGGGAGAATGTTTGGAACCATTCTCAAAAGGCAAGATCTCTGAGATTCTTCACACATACCTGAAGAGGTATGTTCTTAAAAAGTTCTCATTCAACCTTCTTGTCTTTTCCTCTTTTGTACATTTCCTCTTCTTCATCCTCCATGAACTCCATTGAAGCTTGAAGCTTCAAGCTTCAAAAAGCTTCAATAGGAGGCTCGTACTCTTGATTTTTAGCTCAAAGTTTTGCAAATTCACGTTAGTAAAACATTATTTTAAGTTATTTACATTCAGATTATCAAAAATCAGTCAAAACTAACTTAAAATAAAATTTTTAGAGCTAAAAATCTGGAACAGATGGAGCAGCACGGGGCCGTGCCAGGCTGGCACGGGGCTGTGCTGAATGTTCTGATCTTTCATTTCTTTCTAACGGTTGGTCATTTTCTCTCAAGATGGCGAGCCAACAGAGTGGAACATCGTCGACGAGCTCCAGAAGTCAAAGGAGAGGAAGAAGGCTCTGTATTGAGGCCACTCTTGTACGATACGTGAGTGCCTTAAGGGAAAGCCTTGATGAAATGACATTGGTTAAGGAGGTTCTCATTGATCGAGTGAACTACCTTACCATGGGGCTGGAGGATTGCTTCAGAAAAATCAACCTTTTGCATCAAAGGTTGAACATCTTGGATTTACCTCCCATGGAGCCAATCTTCCCACAAGAAGATTGGAACCTAGCCATTGAGATCACACAACCTACGGGTTGGGATGTGGAGATTCCGAAACCTCCTCTTATTGACGCCACTTTTGAGGTCTGGATCAACCCTGCACCCGCTTAAGACAAGGCGGAAGAAGAGACCTTTATCTTCATACCAAAGGAGATCGAAGAAATGCCCAACGACCTCTAGCTTGGGTATTTCCGATAAAAGCTATTAGTCCTCCATCTTCTAACATTCATAAATCTAGGAATGTAGCTTTTAGGTTGTTAAAAATCGATCCCGGTAAGGTTTTACCAAGATTTTATCTATCTAGCTTTAGTTAAAGTAGGTTTGTAATTTTTCTTTTCTATGTAATGTTTCTCTTTTAATGAAAAAAAATGGATGTTTGGATGATGGTACTTCAAATAAATGTGTTAGAGAAAATGGAAACACAAATTGGATGACGAAATGGAACCCATGCATGTAAAACAGAAGCCTCCCGACTCATTTTCTGCAAAACAGTGATTGCAGCACGGGGCCGTGCTCACTCAGCACGCCCCCGTGCCCGTCTTGCTGTTGTCACAAATTCCTTGTCCAGAAGGTGGCACGGGTCGTGCTCACCCAGCACGCCCCCTTGGCCACCCCACTGTAAGTCTTCTGATTTCAATTGTTACTGGCACTTTGGACACGGGGCCGTGCTGCAAGTGCCAGTAACCAAAAATTTTTGTTATTTTCATACTTTCTACATATTTTTCCAAAATTAATCCTTTTTGGGACACATTGGGGACAATGTGTAATTTAAGTGTAGGGGGAGATAATAAAAACCCTTTAATCGTTTGTCCTAAACCAAGCCTTACACAAAACTCACCTTGGAACCGCTAAACACCCCAAACTTTTTCAAAAAAATTCTTTTCATTTTTTTTCACTTATCTTAAGTTTAGTTGGGTAAATAAGTTTTAAAAATTATGTTTTTTTACAAATTTACAACTGATAGCGTCGTGATAAAAAGAACCAATTTAGAAAAATTACGAAAATGGGCATGATAAATCTTTGTAAAATTTGATTATATATACATTTTTACACTATGACCCTTTTCCTACAAAAGTGAGTTTTGAGCCATTACCGAGCATAAAATATACATCTTTACTAATTGCTCAATTTTCATTTCTTGTGTGAATAGTCCGTTTGGTTCTTACGAATCTAGAACTTGACAACCCGATATGTTCCAATTCCTTACCGACAAAATCCAAGTAAGGAAATGATTGAGGCATTAGGACAAACCCGCTTTTAGAACAAAAACTTTTATTTTATATGCTTTAACCAAAAACACCCCTTAGTTAAACCCTTTGAACCTTAAAAACCTTTTTCGTTTCAAACCCACAGAAAATTACCCTTTTCATTTTTCATCTTTCATTTTTGTGAACTTATCGGTTATGAAGTTACGATTTCGGCTCAGTTTCAACTTTGGTACTAAAAAAAACTGAAAAATCCGAAAAATATGCCAAAGTATTATTTGCTAAGCCAAAAAGCAATAGAAAAACTGATAGTTTATGTTTTTACCCCTTTCTCAAATAAAACTTACCAAACCCGAGCCACCACCTACCCTTCAAACTCCTCTTCATATTTATAAGGATTTAACGTCAAAAGGAGGAGGTTTGATCGATTGTCAAGCATATGGTAGGAGTAAGTTCCAAATCGGGCATGAGTGTTTCACTTAATATTGGCCGAGTGTTGAGTGAATACTTGTGAGGTGTGTAAAGTTGTATATAACGAAATAGAATTTTATAAAGGCATATTATGCTCAAAGTAAATAATTTTCGTAAATTAAGTTTTAAATAAATCATGACGAATAGGATTCTAAATAAAATAAAAACAAAATATATTTAGAACTTGGATACCCGACACTCTAAAGATAAGACCCAAAAACCTTCTCTTCTACCTATTCCGTTTGGGTGTGTAAGCCACATAATAGAGTTTTGCTTGAGGACAAACAAATATTCAAGTGTGGGGGTATTTGATGTGATGAAAATACAACATATAAATTATGTCAAATACGGTGTAAAAGCAACCCTTTTTAGTACAAATGTTGGAAAAAGCTCGTGTTTTCGTTCCTTTTATAGTTTCAGGGATAAAATAGCTTAAATTTGCAAAAGGAGCAAAAAGACAGCAAAATCTAACATAAATGTAAAGAAGAAGGAATTGCCGCAGTTCGCTAAGCCCCGAATCACATCCAAACCTCAAAATAACAAGAACAGAAGGCTGACACGTGGTCGTGTCCGAAGATGGATACTGGGCAGAAGAAAAAGACAACTGCAAAACACAAAAATGGCAGCCAACACGGGCCGTGCTAAGCCAACACGGGGTGTGGTTAACTCAAAGATTTGCAGAATCTACGATAGTGCAACAAGTACTTTGGCCACGGGCCGTGCTGTTGACACACGGGGCCGGTACAATATCTGACAAGCAGTTAATGAGGATGAAAGAGAGAGATGGTCACGGGGCTGTGTCAGGCGGGCACGGGCCATGCTGAAGCTTCTGTTTACAGCTATAAATAGGAGTGCTTGGTTCCACTTCAACTCATCCCTTGGCAAACCACTTTTCTCTCACTTTCCACCACTCCACCACCACTACAACACCATCATCCATCACCATCATCCATTTTCCATCTTTAGAGTGTGTGTGTAGTCTCGGGATCCAAGATTGATCGTAAGAATCTTTGTCAAACAAAGGCCATGCTTGGCCAAATTCTTACATCACTTGGTGAAGACCTTTCTTTTTTATATTTCATTTATGATTTCCAATCTTTGGCTCCTTTTTAATTGGGTATGTATTATTGACGTTAATAAATAGTTTTTTTTTATATTGAAGGCGAATTTACTCAATCATTCTTCATATGTTCTTTGATTCAACATATTCATGTCTTTAGGGGGGATAGTGCACGGTCCTCCCAACGCCTGGAAGGGGGTTAGAAGGGTGGTTTGGGTAATTCTATCTCTCGTTCAGTGTATAGATCCTGCGAGAACCTGGTTCAAGCCCAGTAACACCTCACGAGTCGGAGCTGGCATTACCGACCACGGGAGAGGTGCAAAAAGCTTGAATCCCTTATTCTTAAACTTTTATTAAAACAATAAACCAACCCCGCGAGGACTGTGTCCCTGCTGACTCAGACCAACGGGTTGAGGGTGATCGTCGCCTCGGAAGAGGGGTTCACCACATTTTGCATTAATAACTTACTTAATTATCTTTCAATAATCCAGTTTAGTGGGATTGTATCCTTGCTGACTCAAACCCCTAGGTTGAGGGTAACGTCGCCTTGGAAGAGGGGCCTACTACTATAACTAAGATAATATCTTAAAATGCCCAAAGTGCGGAAAATCAAAAGGGTACATGAAAGATAAGTTGGATGCAAGTGATTTTTTCTTGTCTATCATTTTTATTTTATTTTTATTTTCTGTTTTTATCTTTTTATTAGCTTAAAAATCTTTTCTCAAAAATTGGTTCGATTAGACGTTGATGATAATCCGGTACTAAAAGCTCTTGTGTCCTTGGACGACCTCGGTATCTTGTCATCACTATACTACGTCCGCGATGGGTATACTTGCCCTAAGCATGTGTGGAGAGTGATAGTAGAATATCGTGTTTTATAAATTTAAAACTTGAAATCGGCGAGTAAAAAGAGCTAAAAATATCTAAAAAAATATACTCACACCGACACACGTCAGTTAGAGTTGGGTGATTGGTGGTGATTGTGGGTTGGATGGGAGTGGTTGATGGGTTGATGATGGTTAAGGTTTGGATTAAATGATTGAAGGTGATGATAATTGATGATTAGAGATAGATTAGGGATGAATGTGATAGTGTTTACGGCTCCGAACAACTGATAATTTACTTCAAAACTTGTAACTCCTTATTCCCATCAATTTTCGTCAAAACTTAGTTAGAACAAGGAATTCAGCGATGCCACTTTCTAGGGGGCATAGGCGACGGGCAGTTCCTGATGCACTTTTCTGCCGACGCCCTATTCCACTATTTACGGCCATTTTTTTACAACGGGGTGCGTCGGCGACGCGATGTGCAATCCCACTTTTTCGTTTTGTTCGTTTCTTGCACCCGGATGGTCCCAAACGCTTCCCGGTGCTCTGTAAAGCTCCCGAATAGCTCCTTAAACTCTGTTAGACCTGCAAAACACGCTTTCCATCAAAGTAGGCCATTTGAAATCAAAGTTTACATAAAAACACAAACTTAATACGGTAAAGCAACGGGTTTACAATCGCGTATCACAACCCTAGTAGGTTGTGACCCTGATTGGTTTGGAGTTAAACGCATCAGGTGATATCTTTCTTTTATTGAATCTTTTATTTTCTGCATTCTTGTATTTAGGCATACATTGTTGCCGGAGTAGTTAGGCCGGTGGTTGTTATTGGGACACAGACATGGATATAGTCTGTTGCATTTGGATTATTGTGTTTGTTTCTGTGCAATCTGTTGTTATAATATTGTGTTATTACTTGGTTGTTGTTCCTGATATTTGAGCATTATCATTTTGTGTCTAAGCCACAACAACTATGCAAAGGCTTGGGTAGGCACCTATAGAGTGACGGACCTATCATCTGGTCCCTGGCACAATGTTGCTATTTAGTTTTTTGTTTTGTGTGGTTATTGTTTGTTGTGTGTGCAATCTGTGTTGATTGTCTTTGTTGTGTTGTTGTCTTACTATGGCAAAGTATGAAAATATATTTGGTGAAACACTAATAAGTAAACTTGAACTTGATAATCCTTTATATACATGCTAGTGATTATGCGAACCTAAATATAATTGGTATAAAACTAAAGGGAACAAAAAATTATACTATTTGGGCTAATGCTATCTCACTTGCATTAAGAGTTAAAAATAATCTTGGTTTTATTGATGGTTCAGTTGTTAAACTAGATAATAATGAAATCTTGGCTACCCAATGGGATAGATGCAACTCAGTTGTTTTAACTTGGATATTGAACTCAGTCTCAAAGAAATTGTATCTTGGACATGTTTATTCTAAAACTGTAACAACCCGACTTTTGAAGTCAAAGTCAAAGGAAGAAAAGATTGCTAATTCGATCTGTCATTCCTTGCTTAATTATTACTTGTACTCTCGAACTTCGTTAATCGACACTTTAATTTATGTTATTTTAGTGGTATTATGTGGAGTAGCAATGCAATAAACGCTAATCTACTTAACGCTATCTTGTCGCTATCGCATCGCAACTTGAATCGCAGTTCTGGATATTGTTTTACGTGTGTGTGCCATTATGTGTTACTTGTGCATGTTTATTATATATTTTGAGGTGAATAATCGCAAACACAGTCGCAACTCTATCGCGACGCAATCTCATCACGAACTCGAATTATAAGGTTTACTTTTATGATTATTAGGAGTTACATTATTTGTGTAACTATTGTTTAATACTATCGCATCGCTTACTCGCAACGCTCAACGCGCGAAACGAAAAGTCAGAAACCAACACCCACAAGCCATCCGATCGAAGGGCCCTTCGACCCGTCTCCTTTACACCTCCTTTCTCACCCTCACACCTATAAATACTCACCTGTCACATCACTGTTCATGATGTGACAGCTCTCCTCCGACCAGCACGCTCTTGACCACTTTTCTCTCGATTCCTCGCGATTCTTGTAAGTTTTCATCTCAAATCTTGTACTTCTTTGATCTTTACACACTTTCTCACCAATTCCACCATCAAATCTCACCATTTCACCATGAAATCTGCTGATTCGGGCTGTTCAAGGATGATGTCATCATGGAGTTCTTATGAACATTGAAGTGTGACCTCATTCCAGTAAGAATAACTCAGATCTAATAGATTTCTACAATGTTTAAACATTGATTTCACCTAAATCTAAACATAGTTCACATGTTTCAAACTTTTCTTCAATATTCTTAACTTTATTCATAAAAACCGATAGAATCTGAGCTCGTTCGGGCCTTCTACTCATTCTCTAGTGATGTGCCGGTCTGAGAACAGGTTTCTATCAAAGAGACAACCGATTTACAGGTTGAACATGAAGTTCCGTCAAGAACCGTTAACTGATCGAACGGGGTGATTCCCATCTGATCGGACGACTTGGACTTGGTGGAGTTTCTGTTAT
The DNA here is from genome assembly GCF_002127325.2 of Helianthus annuus. Lineage (NCBI taxonomy): Eukaryota > Viridiplantae > Streptophyta > Magnoliopsida > Asterales > Asteraceae > Helianthus > Helianthus annuus. The sequence goes on from NC_035442.2 coordinate 96,058,013, forward strand.
TTAGTTAAACCACAAACTTTCTAAACTTAGAAAATTTTACACGTTTCCAAACGAACAGGTCACTGAACGGATTGCTGTCCGATCGGATGACCATCCGATCGAACGACAATCCGAACGGATGACTTGTGGTATCTTCCAACATTTAACCAAATTTTGCAAACTTCGAAAAATATCAGTTTCCAACGAATAGTCATCCGATCGGATGACCATCCAATTGAATGACTATCCTATCAGGAGACTTAGATCTTTGAATTATCTCACTCAGACGGATCGCCATCCGAGCGAACGACCATCCGTCCGGATAACCGTTCGACCGGATGACCTGATAGGTAGAGATACTTCTCTCCTTTTAAAATGCTATAACAAAAACTTCAAAGTCACATCATACACAAACACATCCATCCCAAACAGACAACCCTCCGAGCGAATGGCCATCCATCCGGAAGGCCATCCGATCGGATCACCCTTCATCACCCATTTTGCTGACACGCTGTTTCATGCACTGTTCATCGCTTATACTGTCATTCTATAATCAGGCTCACTTTAAGCGCTCCCTTCAATCCAATACAGATCGTGTTTAATAGCTACCATCATCTGTGATTATACTCGAACCCTTTTTTGCTTTACGCACTTTTGGGTGTTACATATGTTACTTATATCAAATCACAACGGTCACACAACGCAAACGCTTATATACGCTAACCGCTCTGCATGTTATACGTGTTACTCGATGAGTGCTTGTATGTTATGTTTACACAGTGATTGTTGCCTGACACCTTAGCAACGATAGTACTATAGTTTGGACTCAGCACTTGTCGTGGACAGGGGTTGTTAAGGGTTTTACTTCACGTGTCACGGTGGTGATATGTGTTGCGCATTCTACAACTCGCAGTCATGTCTGTGCATATTTCATTGTCGATAACTTGCTAGCTTTACTTTGCAACATGTTACATGCAGGTTATGCGTAATCCGCTTCTCGCTACTATATTAATATTAAACTTGTATGCTCACCTTTACACTATGTGTATTGACCTATTTTAACGTATGTGACAGGTGTTTAGGATGTTGTGCTATGCTTGATTTTGTGGAATCGAGCTAGGGGAGTCTAGAAACAAACTAAATAATTTATGAATTGTCGGAACAGTTTTATCTGTCTTTGAGAACAATTTGCCTGTAATAGTTGTGTTACTTTATATGTTAAGGTATGGGACGTAATGATTAAATATTTGGTAATTATAGTTGTTATGGAATCTCTTGGACAATCTGTTTCGCTCAGTGCCTCACCCCGATGTTTCCGCCATCGGTTGGGGTGTGACAAAAACTGCATCTGAAGTATGGAAATAATTAAAGGAAACTTATGATAAAGTAGATGGATTTGTTGTTTTTAACTTGTATCAAAAGATTAAATCCTATTCTTAAAATGGTTTGTCTGTGGCTGAGTAGTATCACAAGTTGAACATTATGTGGAAACAATTGGATCAAATATTGCAAATACATGTTTGTACTTGTAATGCTTCTAAACAATTCAACGATTTTTCTCATTTAATAAAACTAATGCAGTTTTTGATAGGTCTTGACAATGTATATCAGTCTGTTAGGACAAATTTGTTGATAAAAGATCCTTTACCTAGTGTAAAGGAGGCCTTTTCTGTGATATCCAGGGAAGAGTCCCATAGGAATTCAAATGTTAGTATGTCTAAAGAACAGAATGTTGGATTTTTTTGCTAAGTCTAGTTCTGTTGTTGATAACAAGAAAAAACTTGGTAAAATGTAAATCAAGGTTTAAAATGTACACATTGTAATAAACTTGGACATAATGCTGAAAAATGTTTTGAAATTATTGGGTATCCTCCCTGGATGAAAAACAATTTTGGTGAACGAAGGAAACATGGCAATGAGTGAAAAATGTTTAATAAATCAATCAGATATCTCTGAATATAGTATTAAAGCTAATTATCCTAATGGAATAAGTGCTTTGGTTACAAAAATAGGAGATATCAAATTAAATGATAGTATTACTCTTTATGATGTGTTTATAGTACCAGATTACTCTGTAAATCTAATTTATGTTCACAAACTTGCTAAGGATAGTAAAATATCTGTGTTGTTTGATGAAAATGCATGTTATCTTCAGGATTCATTAACAAAGAGAATCCTGGTGACTGGTAGTCAACATGATGGTTTGTATCTTTGTGGTGAGCCATCTGTGAATACTTGTATGTTTAATAAATCAATTAGATATCTCTGAATATAGTATTAAAGCTAATTATCCTAATGGAATAAGTGCTTTGGTTACAAAAATAGGAGATATCAAATTAAATGATAGTATTACTCTTTATGATGTGTTTGTAGTACCAGATTACTCTGTAAATCTAATTTATGTTCACAAACTTGCTAAGGATAGTAAAATATCTGTGTTGTTTGATGAAAATGCATGTTATCTTCAGGATTCATTAACAAAGAGAATCCCGGTGACTGGTAGTCAACATGATGGTTTGTATCTTTGTGGTGAGCCATCTGTGAATTTTTAGTTGTAATAGTGTTGACATAACTAGTCTATGGCATGCCAGACTTGGAAATCCGTCTGAAATGGTGTTAAAAGTTTTAAAGAATGATTTAAAATTTAAACAGTTTGATAATCATATACCTTGTGAAACTTGTCATAAATCTAAAAAAAACATAGAGAACCTTTTCAGTTAAGTGATCACAAAACGAGGCAATTGGGTGAACTTATTCATATGGATGTCTGGGGCCTTATAGGGTTAAAAGCAGAGAAGGTTATAAATATTTTCTTACTATTGTTGATGACTATACTAGGTCTGTTTAGGTCTATTTGTTAAGATATAAAGATGAAGTTGTTGAAAATATTAAACAGTTTGTTGAGTTGATTAAAACACAGTTTGAAAAATCTGTTAAGGTTATTAGAACAATGGAACTAAATTTGTGAATAATTTGGTAAATGATTGTTTTTTATAAAAAAATGGAATAATTCATCAACAAAATGGCATTGTTGAGAGGAAATATAGGTACTTGTTAAATGTTGCAAGAGCTTTTTATTGTTTCAAGGAAGTGTTCCCTTGAGGTTCTGGTCAGATTTTGTGCTAACTGCTGCGTATTTAATTAACAGGGCTCTTTCATCAGTGCTTAATGGTAGGACTCCTTATGAACTTATGTATGGTTTTAAACCCTCTTTAAATCTCCTTAGAGTATTTGGGTCACTTTGTTTTAGTACAATGCTTAATAATACTGATAAATTTTCAAGTCATGCAAATAAATGTGTTCTCGTTAGGTATTCTAATGAGAAGAAAGGTTATAAGCTTTGGGATCTGGATCAAAAAAGTGTTTTCTTTTCCAGGGATGTGAGGTTTTATGAGACTGTATTTCCTTTTAAAGAAAACAAGGGGTTAAATGTTTTTGACACAAATGTATCTAAAGATATTAATACATTGATTTTTTGTTTTTTTTACTTGTATGAACAAAGTGAATCTGTGTACTCTAAGGATATAGATAAGTTATTTTACATTCTTGTACTTATGTTCATGACCATCCAAATCATCCATGTGATGATTTGTGCATTGGTGAACTAAAGGGTTAAAGGAATCATTTTACCCATGCATGACAATCCATGACTTGATACATGACCATATACTAGACTATAACATATATATATATACACACACACATACATACTACCTAATCTGAAACCAAACCATGATACCAACCAACATAATGGTTGAATGTTATGGTAAGGTGGAACTTATCTTGGTTTTAGCCTCCTCATTTTGGGCTTCCAATGAGTATAATACTCATGAAGAACACTAGTTCAAAATGGTGTCCAAATGAGTACATAAAGCAAGATATATTTTTGTATTCTATACTTGTAAATTCTGAATTTATCACTATCATCGAGTCCACAAACTTATACACCTTGTTTATCCATTTTAGGATAACTTCGGTGTTCCATCCTTCAAATTGTTCACGGTCACTTAGTGGAAAGCATTTGCAAACCGTGAGCATACTTGGCCCATTTACGCTTTAAAACACTTTGGGTTGCAATATGTATTATGATGAAACTCACAATCACACATACAAACATGCTTAAACAAACACTCAATCCATCAACATGCTACTTGTTATGATATTTGTTATACATGGTAGGACACACTATATGCATGTTATCTATCATCAACTTTCAAAAGTCCCGCTTAACATGTATAGCGTTATAGGAGTAGCACACCGCCCATTATGGGTCATTGTTAAGTAATCATTGTTTACGATCTTATTCATTGCGATGATAAGATTACACTAGTGAACACTTCGGTTTGATTTGTAGTCCATGCAAGCTAGTATGGTTCATATAACATAGTATACATTTGGCAGTTATTTAGACAAACTTGTATGCTCACGACCATTTTGTGTTGACATATACTTTAATACATGTTGCAGGAAATTGACGACGATATGACAAGAAATCTATTTAGGATGGACTAGAAACTCACTCGAAACTTTATTTATAAATTTTGTACTTGTTATGTTTCAATTTGCAATGCGTTGTACTTTCATTTTCAAGACAATGTAATCTTTAGTCATTTAATGAAATTTGGTATTTGAATTACTTTCACAATTATAGTGTTATGTTGTCTTTGAACAATCTCGTTCGTCTCACTCCGATATTTCCATCATCGGTTGGGGGGTGACTGGTCTTGTGTTCAAACCCAACAGACGATAGGGATTAAAAGAAATTTACCGTTCAAAAAAATCATTTTTGCTTAACTGGCAATCTTATAGGTTTGGGGTTGACATGAGGAAAGGCACATTTTTTTAAATGGCTAAATTTGCACACCATGAAAATTGAACCCATAATCTCTATCTATTTTAAACTTTATCTAACTCACATACACCACTGAATTGAGAAAAGGCACATGCACAAGAAAAAAAGTTTATTTTCTTTTTTGGCAGTCTGCATTTTTTTCATTTAATTTTAAAAAAATCATTGACAAAATGATTATCTAAAAATACTCAACATAAAAAATAAACAGACATCCCCACCAAGGAAGAGACGTGTAACGACTAAGGTGTTTTTTTGTTTTTTCAGAGGTAAAATGCCTGTAGTCTGCGGACTACATCTGCAGACATCTGTAGCAGAAGAGGTGGACCAAATCTCTGCAGTCTGCAAGAAGAAGACTGTTTGTTTTGGGTTTAATCTGAAAACAAACTTAATAATCATAAAACATACCATATCAGAATTATGAAAACAAATAATCATAAAACTTCAAATAATCAATCTGAAAACCAACAACAAATAATCTGAAAACAAACTTCATTTAATCATAAAACATACCAGAATTGTGTCGATTTTTGGCTTTGAAGGTCGGATTTGAAGGGGGTGGCCAGTTGTGAAGGATGGCGGCTGGGGGAAGATGGCGGTGATACTGTCGGCGGGGATGATAACGTTGGCGGCGGTCAAGAGGGTGTCGGCTGAGGAGGGAGGCGGCTGGGGGAAGATTGTCGTCGGTGGGGAGAAGGTGGACGTTGGGGAAGAAGACGGTGGGTGGTGGCCGGTGGGGAGGGTGGCGGCTGGGAAGAGCAGAGGGGTGGAGGAGAGGTGCTAGGGTTTTGATAAGAGATGTCTGTGTTTTGATATTAGGAAAGAAGAAGAGGTCAGAAGTGTTGGAGAGAGGGTTGAAAGAGGTGGGAAGATATTGGACCATGTCTGTGTGGGGAAGAGGACGCGCAGAGGTTTGAAGACATTTTTTAATGAAATGTCTTCTAAAAAACAAACGGTCTGCAGAGCTAAACGTCTGCGCGGCACAGACATAAGAATCCAGAAGAGGTTTTTCTGAAAAAAAACAAACACCGCCTAAGTGAACAATATCAAGTTTCGGGTTGACCTGAGAAATCCAACCACTTGGCCTGGGCCAACCATAAAATACTTAAACAGGTCCTGTGCTTAACCTTTGATATCTATGATCTTTGGAGTCGGGCCAAAACCTGACCGGTACCCTACTAAAACCAATTTGCCCCAAACCATTTAAAATTTAGAAAACCTAGTTTTATCTAAGTATGTTTGGCTAATTGGCTATACAGTTGCTATATGTGTAATGTGTCTTTAAAATGGTTTGTAATAATGCGAGTATATTACTAAGATGTTTACAAATTTCTCGCCCCACCCAAGCATGGCGGACCAACTCAACGAACCCAGAAAAACCACTGGCCTGATTATAACATTATTTTGAATCGAGTCCCTACCGGTCTGGGTTTGACCCAACGCTTCACTTCACATAATTGAAGAGAAAACACAAGTCAACCGGAGAAAGGCCGACAAGGATGGGGCTGATGGGATATGATGGAAGATTGTTTGAACTGGTATTTAAAGATTAGAACATGTTTTGCTAAACCAAGAAATTAGATTTGATAACAAAATAATTAAACTAAGGGTATCCGGGGCACCAGCGGGGAGGCATTTCGGTGACCCTATCCACCGATCGGGAACACCGCCGCCATCCCTGCGGTGACCCGATTCGGTGAGTGGCAGCGGGGAGAAGTCACCGATGGAGGAGGGGGGAGATGGTGGGCCAGCCTCACTTTCAACCAATAAAACCTTTTCCTTTTTTTTGAATAAAAAAACAAGGGGAGTTAAGAGGGGAGTGGCGCCATCAAATTGAGGGTGTGAGGGGAGTTTAAGAGGGGAGTTGACGTGGCACACGAGGATTGGTTATGCGTAAGAGGGGACTCCCCTCTTAGGGGAGTGCCCCTCTCACCCTAAATGCTACTAGCTCATCACCACCACAACCCCCACCTACCATGGTCCGGTGTCGTCATCACTAGAGCCACCACCACCTCAAGGCGAACATTCCCGCTTTTTCAACCACCACAGCGCCCCCAATCACCATCGCCACCACCACAACATTCAAACCATGATTATTTTGTCAACTAGATGAAACACAAACTCAAAACTCCTTTCACATTTCCATTTCATATCTAATTATTTTCGTAGAGGATGAAAAACTGGAAGCAGTCTCTCTATTCCTACAAGGTAAAGGTAAGGCTCTCTACACCTTAGTACCTTACACTCCTCAGACCCTATCTTAGCTTTGTTATTGGTAGGATTTACTGAGTATGATGATGAAAATTAAACAATAACTATGGAAAGATAAAAAAAAGGTTGTAACAGAACAAGGTAACTGCCACTAAACAAATAATAATTAGGTTACAAAAACCACACCAAATTAATTTCAACCCAAACAGAGCAAACTACAAATACCAAAAATACCCTCAACAATATACATATGAGCTTACAAACACCTCCAGTCTATTTCATATTCAGCACAACACAACTTGTTTTCATGAGACAGAAAAAAGCAAAAGTGAGCAATTTATCAGATACTTTAGAAAGGTAATTAGCACCTCATGCTAGATAGATTTTTCACTTTCTTGAGGCTAAAATCACAATATGGAGCACCCCTTTTGACCCTTTCGCTTCTTTTTCTTCTTTTGCTTTGGTGGCTGCAGAACCACTTTAATGGCTGCATCAAAAACAGCCTTCACATTCTGCAGAAACAATAGTAAAGTTTCAGTAAAAATAAAGTTTCTTTTTTAGTCGAAACGCTTGATCTTTTCTAAGGATGTAAGCATACTAAGCTACTCATGAGCTACTCAAGATCGGCTCGCTAAACGCTCGAGTAAGCTCGCAAGCCTAAATGAGCCTTGGCTTCACTTATCGGGATCGAGTAGGCTCGCAAGCCTAAATGAGCTTACTGTTACATAATTATTTACGATTTTGGCCCCTGTGGTTATATCACTTTTACCCTTTTAGCCCAAAAAAGAATTTTTTAACATTTGAGCCCCCAACGTCTTTTTTCCTAACCCTTTTGGCCCCTAACACTAACCCCATCCATTAAATGTTAGGGGCCAAAAAGGTTAGAAAAAAAAAAGACGTTAGGGGCCAAAAGGGTTAGAAAAAAAGACGTTGGGGGCTCAGATGTTAAAAAAAACTTTTTTGGGCTAAAATGGTAAAAGTGATATAACCACAGGGGCCAAAATCGTAATTTACTCATTGTTTTTTAATATATTAAATATATCTATCTATATAGTGATAATTAGTACATATAAAATTATGATAAGATAACTAAATAATATATATATATATAATATTTAAAAACATAAATGTATATAAAAATAACAAAAGAGCAAAGGTCAAGCTTGAAAAACTATGCATGAGCCAGGCTAGAGCTCAAGCTCTTGTAAGTTAAATGAGACGATCTCAAGCTTAGGTTGGCTCAGCTCCTTTACCCCTTAATAATCTTCACTTTTTAAAATATGATGACCATATTACAATCAATTGTACAAATATTTGTCTTTTCAAAACCAGCACTTGAAATGTCACCTGTTGTGTTTTTGAGCTACACTCAATGTAAGCAGGAGCACCGATTAGCTTCCTCAATTCCTCTCCCTGTCGAAATTAAAGAAAAGATATCCATTTTATAAAAAGAATGAAACTTTATGTATAAAAAAACAAACAAACTTGGTGGAAAAGGAGATAAAAAACGGGCAATAAGGGCAACCTGAGCCGTTGTAATTGGAACGGCACCGGGATGGTCCGTTAAAAACTGCTTATCGTCACGAAGATCTACAAGAAACAATCTTTAATCGCCATTTCCATATTTATACTCAAATAAAGACCACAAAAAATTATTATATATTTATTAAAAGCATTTGATAAGTGTATAGACAGGTCAATAACAGTATCAGATGATTTAACTGCAATTAATTGCGTCTACGTATGAATATAAAAACTAACCTAGCTTTGTTCCAACAAGGATTATTGGAACCCCGGGTGCGTAATGCCTCAATTCAGGAATCCACTGCACAATGCAACAAACACCAAGTAAATGAGACAAACAGGGACACATGCACATTCACATCTTAGCTATCCTCTCGATACAAACGGGCCCCACAAATGATGATTTGTTATAAACGAATAGCATATGAGTTTTTTATGGGTCGAATTTGTTTCAGATATAAAATATACAACGAAGATTATTTACTAATTTAGAGGTGGCAATTTCGACCCATTTACTTATGAATAGGTCAATTCGGATTGTATCATAACACAAACGGGTCAAATCAATAAATTATCTACAAGGGGTTAAAACTTGAAAGTTACCATTTTACTCAAAGATTTACACTATTAATATAACGGTTACCATGATCATAAATTGTAAGAGTCTTTACTTATGAAACAATTAACAGAATGCAAAAAAAAAAAAAAAAAGCGGAAGACCAAATCACCTTTTTAGAGATATTTTCATAGCTGGCCTTGCTAATTAGTGAAAACGCGAGTATAAAAACATCAGCACCGCGATAACTCAGAGGTCTCAATCTGTTGTAATCTTCCTGTCCTGTTCCAAACAAACATTTATAATCAACCAAAACAAAACAAATCAGACAAGACACATAAATCCAATCTACTGATAAAAGATAGCAAGTACTCATGAGAAATCTAAGTCATTGTTCCTGCAATAACTACTACTCATCATTTACTTACAAACAACTAACCTGCAGTATCCCACAATCCTAGATTAACCGTGCTCCCATCGACCACCACATTTGCGCTAAAATTGTCGAAAACAGTCGGTACGTAATCCTGTCAACAAAAGGAAAGTGTTAAAGAGTGAATGTTCTTTAATGAAAGAACAGGTTTTAATTAAATTCTACATTTTCTATTTATGCAAATTACCAAAAATAGGGGTGTAAACGAGCCGAGCGCGAGCTTGAGCTAGGCTTGTGAGTAGTTTTTCAAGCTACAGCTTGGCTCGTTTATTATACATTGATTAATTTATATACAAATGTAATTTTCTTATATATTTTTACAATTATAATTTTATACAAGACATAATATATTAGTTATTGTTATCATATTCTTATATATAATAACTATTATTATTATTATTATTATTATTATTATTATTATTATTATATAAATACATATTGAATATATTAATTAATTACAACATATAGAAATAATAGGCTTGTAAGCCGCCTACTCCAACTCGACAAGTGCAGGCCAGGCTAAGGCTTGTTCATCACTCATCAGACAAGCTTAATTTTAGGCTTAAGCTCGGGCTCCAACTCATCTAAGCCCGGCTTGATTTGAGCTTTTACCGAGCCGAGCTCAGTAGCTCGTGAGCGGCTTGACTCATTCACACTGACGCTGACCAAATCTCAGTAATTTGACTGACAGAGCCAAAAGTGTATCTGATCTACCACAAATCCACATTTAAAATTTTAAAAAATCAAATTTCAATAAAGAAAAATATGAATGCAAAAATTACAACTCATAACAAACATATATCAAGAAGAAACAAACTAAAATAAAAACTTGATTCATGGGGCATTTCACAAAATTAAAAAACAATAATAAAAAAAGAAGAAACAACAGACTCGATTCCTTTCGATTTCAATTTCAAGAAAACAATGCAATTTGAAACTGGGAGGAAAAAAAACAACAACCCTTTAAAACTGAGGGTCAAAAACCCCTTAAGATTAGAACAAAAACACATGCTATTAATACAAATCTAGAGGAATAAAATAAAATTGAAGAAAAGTTGAGTTAAATTGACTAAACCTACCGTAGGGAAAGTGTTGCTGGTGTAAGAAATGAGCATACAGGTCTTTCCAACAGCTCCATCGCCAACTGTCACACACTTTATGAACCGAGATGCACTCATTCTTCTTCTTTTACCAATCCAATTAATGCCCTTTTGACTTGATTAGCTTCTTCTTTTTCTGAACAAACCCTAGAATGATTTTACTCGTAAACTGCACAAAAGAACCCACTTTAGAAATCTATTGTGAAGATGGGGTGTGTGTGTGTGTGTGTTGTGAGGATTGAGGAAGATGAAGGGGAAGAAGTACCCAAGAAAGAGAAAGAATTGGAGGAGAGTAGGTTTGTTGGGTTGGGTTTGGGACTTATGAACTACTAATTTTGAGTTTCAATCTTTTCATATCTCTTTTTTCCTTTTTTATATTTTACTCGTTTATCTTTGAATGTACAAAAAGGAAAAAAATTGTACCTTTTTAGTATTTCATTTTTTAATTGCATTTTGAATCTACTCTACAACAACTATTATAAATAAAAGAGTTAAATCTCATTTTAGTCCCTGTGTTTTGGGTTATTTTAGCAGTTTAGTCCAAATGATCTATTGGTCTAAAAAGGTTTTACGGTTGCCATTTTAGTCCATTTTGTTAACTTCATCCATTACTTCTATTAACGAGAAAGACAATTCGGTCATTTTATATGGCTGAATTGCCCTTCAAGTTTACATAATTACATATAAAATGACCGAATTGGCCTTCTCGTTAATAGAAAAAATGGATAAAGTTAACCTAGTGGACAAAAATGGCAACGGTGAAACCTTTTTAGGCCCACAGATGAAAATGAAACATTTGGACTAAACTGTCAAAATGACACAAACCATATGGACTAAAATAACATTTAATTCTAAATAAAAAGAAGGAAGTTTTCTTATAAGAAAAATGCTTGTAAAATATTTGTTAGCAAAATCTATCAACAAGTTGTGTCATATATTGCAATTATGTAACTTGTGTGAGATAACTGCAATAGCAATAAAATATAATATAATATAATATATTAAGTTTTATACCGTCAATTTTTTACCTTTTCGTATTCTATTTTTTATTTAAATTTTCTTATAAATTCTTAATTAAAAAAGCAATAGCAATAAAACATAATATATTAAATAATTAGTTAGTAACTTGTGTGAGATATTTGATTTTAAATATGTTAAGTTATTGCTAACTATTTATATTTCATTTATTTATAACTTGTGTAATACATAGGTTTCCAACCTAGTATAAATATTGAAAGATAAGGAAGGAGAGAAACTAATGACATATGTCATGTATTATAAGATATGAGGTGTTTCTTAAATGCCACATTATCGGTACATACGTGATTGTTTATATGGAAAAGATAGGTGTCAATAATGTGGAAAATAAGAGTGATTGAGTCGAAATTCGAATCTTTTATCTTAAAGATATATGTCAATAATAGAAAATAAATGTGATTTGAGTCGAAATTAAACATAATCTGCTAATGGTAGTAATTTAATTTAAGATTCTTATAAAATAATGACTAAAGTTTTAATAAATGTTATCTTGTTAATACATGGTAGATTACTATTTGTTATGATTAGAGAGAATTGTACGGATATACATGTGATATGGTTACTTTCGGTTTTGGTCTTTAAGTACAAAAAGATACATTATTTTTAGTTTAATTCTTTGCTAAAACATATACATACACAGGGTATTTGACACTAACTATGAATGTCGTCGTATGTAACTACTTCATGTGACCTATCCCTTTTGAACAACCTTGGAGCAACTTGAAGCATTACCGCATTGTTGAAAGGGTGTTAGGAATTTAGATTGTTCAACTGAGGTGGGGGCAGTGACGTGATTGTCGAGAAAATGGGAGCGAGGAGATGTGTGGAGATTGATCAGAAGCAGGCGATTGTCGTTGGTGACGGCGGTGGTGGATATTTATGCAAAAGACCAAATGTGTGATGTTTGAACAAGTAAAAGATTAAAACCAAAATATGAATATAGCACAAGACTATTCGTTCTTATAGTTAGATAAATGAAAAAAAATGTCATTTTTTGTCTAATATTTTATTCAATTAAATTAGTTTGAATTTCTTTTTTTTTAATAGCAAACACCCAGCCTGTACTTTTGCAAGGCACTAAGAAACTAGACTAGAGCCTATTACAAAATAGAAAAACAAAGGACAAAAACGACATAATCGTTACATAAATTGTCTACCCATCTACATTGAAATATCTTCATTCATTCCATACTGGCATCCTGATTTTTTATCTTGCTTTCATCCACTGATACGAAGTTTCCTTTACTTCCTCTACTACCCTATATGCCACTCCATTTATGTTGTTAAACACTTTTGCATTTCTTGTTCGCCAAATTGTCCATAACATCAATAATTGTACTACGTGGGCAATCTTCTTTCGCTTCTCTGGCCATGATACATTGTTTGTAATTTGCAGCATCTCTTTAACTGATTATGGCTTCATACTCGTCAGCACCTTCATCCAAAGATGTATTTGTTCCCAGATTAGCTTTGCATATTGGCAGGTTATAAGTGCATGATTTGCTAATTCTTCTGCCTTTTCAAATACACTGCATAAAGCCGTCTGCAGTGGTACTCCTCTTTCTTTTAATGCCACTATTGTTGCTACCTTTCCATACCTTGCTTTCCAAGCGAACATGTTGTTTTTCGGCGTTGCCCATCCGTTCCAGATGAAGTCACTCGTTGGAGCATTGATGTCTATTTGTTTTGATAAGTGATGCCTCACACTTTTCACCGTAAAGCCCATGCCTGTGTCATCATTCCAGGTCCATTTGTCGCATGTATCGCTAAACGTTGCTGAATAAGGTCCGCCATTAATTCATCCATATCCTTTTTTTCCAGATCTGTACTGGGAGTTCTGGCCCAACCCCAATCCCATATTTTTACCCCGTTTGTTACCTTATACATTCTGCAACCTTTGTTCCTTTTTGTTTTGCCAAGTTATATATTGCTAGAAATCTTTCCTTTAAATTATTGTTGCCAATCCACGTATCCACCCAAAACAAGGTTTTATCTCCCTACTCTAGTCTTTAGTCATTTCTTCACATCCACATTAAATTTCATAAACTCATTCCCAGTTTCACCAATTGTTTTCCATATACTCGTGTACGTCTTCTTTACCGGAATCGAATGCACTCTTCTTTTATTCAAGTGTATAGATTGTATTACCTTTGCCCATAATTGATTTGGTTATGTTTTTAGGCACCATCGCCACTTTATTAGCAAGGGCAGATTTAAGTGCCCGATACCACCCACTCCAAGACCTCTAAAGTGTTTTGAAGCCACTATTTTTTCCCATCTTACCCACCAAATTTTGTTGTGTGAACTACATCCCCCCATAAGATTTTTTCTCCGTGTACCTTCCAACACGTTTATCACCACCATTGGACACTTATATAGTGAAAGGAAGTAATTTGGTGGACTTCCTAGCACTGATTTAATCAATGCTACTCTTCCTGAAAAGAAAGAAGTTTTGCCTTCTAGTTTGATAACCGTTTATTAAACGTGTCAATTACCTCTTTCCAGTTTATCACCTGATTCATGTTAGCACCAATTGTTAATCCTAGGTACATAAATGGGAATTTACCCACTTTACATTTAAATACCGAAGCCATTGTGCTTTCTTCCCCGTCTTCTTTACCGACTCTAAACAATTGGCTCTTCCTAGGATTTACTTTTAAACCGGATGCTATATAAAAACATTGTAATATTCTTTTAAATTTCTCAGGATTCCTTCATCCCAATCCCCGACAAATATTACGTCATCCACATATAGCATATGTGATAAATAAGGCCCATTATTTGGGAGTTGAATACCTAAAAATACACATGTATCTACCGCTTTTGTCATCATTACATAGAGTGCTTCCATAGCAACAATGAACAAAAATGGGTCTCCTTGTCGAAGACCACGTCTATACCGGAACTCCCCCGATGGTGACCCGTTTACTAATACTAACACTCTTCCTGTGAACAATATTCCCATCACCCGATTCCTCTACTTGGAAGGAAAACCCATGTGCATCAAAGTAGAGATCAAGAATTTTCAGTTTAATGACTTTTCAAATAATGAACAAAAATGGGTCTCCTTGTCAAAGACCATGTCTATACTAGAACTCCCCAGATGGTAACCCATTTACTAATACTAACACTCTTCCTATGAACAATATTCCCATCACCCAATGTGACATCCGGCTATTTTGAGCTGTACCGTACAAATGTAACATGTGTCATGAGTAAATAAAAGGTTATATTTTATTGATGTTGGTGTTTATATGTGGTATTTGATGTGTTGGTAAAGCCAAACTTGGTTAAAAATTATGTTGGCAATAATAAGATAAACGCTTATCGCGTAACAAACAAAATGCGAAACGAACGTCGGTGACCGCCCGATTAATGTTAAAATCCTAAAAATATTACGTTATGATTAAAATGGTATTTTTAATCATGTTCGGGAGGAAAAATAAGTTAAAACACTAAAAAACTCTATTTTTCGAGTTTAAGCGCGTACCGCGCGATACAGCGCGTATCTGACAAAATACTGTCAACGCAACCAGTCAAGGCAACTGATAATTATTTCAGTAATAATTTGGCGAGTTTATTTTTATAGAGTGATAAAACTAATTTAAAACGCCATAAAGCGGGATTAAAACGCTAGATAAAATACCCGGTGATCAGTAAAATACCAGTTTTTAGCCTACATATAATATATATATATATATATATGTGTATGTAAATATAAAAGGTGTGTGTGCATGTGAGAGGTGGCGGCCATGGAGGTGTCTCCTCTTCTCTCTATTGACAAGTGTGGGCCTTGGAAGATTCAAATAATAATTAATATCTACCATATCTTCCATAATCTACCAATTCCAACACCCACAAAAATCATTCACTCTCTCTCTCTCTAAAAAGCTTCGGCCGAACACCCTCTTACTTCACCATTTTTTAAAATTTCAAGCTTGTTCTTGAAGAATCAAGGCCATTTCAAGTTTGTTTCAAGCTCATTTGAAGATCCAAAGGTGATTAAAAATGTGTTTCAAGCAAGAACCAAGCTCCATATCATCACACTTTGTAAAAAACCCATCAAAATCTTGAAGGTATAAAATTTAATTTGAAATCCTTATTCTTGATCTTTGATGATATTGATGATGATGGAAGTTTCTCAAGGTTCTTGGATGATTCACTAACTTGAAACTAATAACAAATGAGATTTTTAATAAAACAAAAATGGAAGAGTATGTGTGTGTATGTATGGTCGTATATATGTGTGTGTATGTGTTAGAGATTGAGTTTTGACTTTTGATGGATTCTTGTTTGACATGATTCTTGTAAAGTGAAATGCATGTGTGATCAAAAGAATGTTCCAAAAGGGTTTTATGATTTGAGATGAACATGTGAAAAAGTGAAACTTTGGAAGTTTATGTGTATGTGTATATATGTCGTGTATGTATGTATATGTACACATGCATGTGGGTTTTTGTCATATGTTCATAAATGGAAGAATATTTTGCATTTATGTAAACATGATTAGATGATGATGTGATGAACATGTTTTGGTTTATATGAACATGAAATAAATATATTCTTGGATGCATTTAAGTTTATGTAAGATGATGATGATATGATATAGGTGCATTAGATGCTTGTGCATAAGCATGCATGTTGATTAAATGGTTATGAAATGATGAAAATGTTATGTTATGATAAAGGTGATTTTAATCAGATTATAAACATTAAAAATAATGTTATTTAGTGTGCTAAAATGGCATGAAACTTTGTCATAGGTTTACTAGCTTTACATGTTGTACATGGGGCTTAGAAAGTTGTAAAATGGGTGAAATGATGTGATTTGTGTGTCTTATGTGAGACCTGCACTATCATGAGTATAACCACCATTTATTCAGTAAATAACATGGATTATGTTAAAATATCAATTCGTTACGATTTGGGATGGTTATAGTAACATTTGATGCAAAACTATGCGGTAAAACGGGTAAAAATCAGCTTTTCGGAGGATTTTTATAAAACTATTTTAGATCAGTAAGTAAACTAATATTGTCACACCCTGGCTTTGCGGAAGCGTGGTTAATTTGGTGTGACTTCTTAATACCATAGCTTAACCATAACAAGCTATATGAATTAAAAATATGCAAGATCATCCATTAAAAATTTAAAACAGTAAAACATTGTCTTAACGGGTAAACACCCGACAACCATAAACTTGTCTAAACATTACAACCACAAACTTAAAATAAACACGGTTCGGGGACTGTGACTTGTCCAGGAAAGAGTCACAAGTCTCGAACCCTGGATGACCTCGGGCCTAATGCAGCGGAGAAAACAAACCATACCGCGCCAGATCGTTAATTTCCTGAAATACATGTAAGTTGAAAAATCAACAATAATGTTGAGCGAGTTCATGCGAAAGTGAGTAAATAAACCTTTATCTTTATCAAAAACCTGGTATGTAGCAAATAAGGAAAAAGAGATCACCAATGGTTTGCAAGGCCATTGATATGTGTGAAATGCAAGTAGGAAGGCTCAAACCTAGCAAATTTATGCGTCGGGAACAAAGTCATCCCAAGGTCCGTTATGCTGGACCTGGAACTGGGCTCGCTACACCCAAATAGATCTACCGCTCCTGTCCCTCGGTCCTACCCTGAGGATTAATGACCTCAAGTTTCCGCCAACCCATTCACATGATCTAGAAAGTAACCCTCCTTACGCTAACCATACCATGTAATAAGTAATCATAATCATTGTAACATGTATTTCACCCCCGCAGTTAGAAAACTGAAAACAGTTAAGAGAAAAGGGGGACATGAACTCACAGTGAGTGCGTCACAATACCAAGTAATCCAAATATCCAACTGCTGCGCAACGACCTACATGTGCTAATTCTATTAGACGGATGGCCGTGCTTTAGCTTTATAGTTTAATTTTTTGGGAAACGGTTAGACAACCGTTCCGTGTATGTACTTGGTAGAAAATCTCCTTCCCAAGGATGGGGGAATTAATACATGCGTGTTTATAACATTAAGTCTCACTTAATATATTTTATTCCTCATTCCCAAAATATAATTATTTTTCTCAAAAATAATATATTTTCCCTGCATATAATACTTTCCAAAATAATACGTTGACAATACATGCGTTTATGAATATTTCCGGATAAAGCGTAAGTTACGTTTTGGCGATTAAGGGGTAATGATAATTACCGTTGTAACTTATATTCTTGTCGTATAAGCGTTTGTATTATTTTGGGTTCGGCAAAGCTTGTAAATATTATTTTTACTCTAAAAATAATATTTATACATTTTCACAAAATAATCATAAACAGTGTTGTGAAAAATATATTTATCGAATAAATATTTATCACGTTTATTTTTGTGAAAATCCCACCTCCGATTATTTAATAAATAAAGTCATGGCGAAATATAGTTTGAAAACATCTCAAGATAGTTTAACACTTGTAAATAATTCTAAGTGTTAGATTTTTAGAAAAATTTCGCCAGAGTTTCCCCTGTAACTGGAGGTGGCCACGCTTTCAAGCGTATCATTTTCTTTTACAAAATCATTTCAACAATTCTTCAAATCAACCAAATCATTTTCCGATACTTCAAACTAGTTTCAACATATTAAACTCGTAGACTAGTATGTAAAATCACAATATTACATGAACTTGTAGTTTTTCTAAAACTATTATGTAGATCTCGTTATATTTAGTGGATCTATGTATAAAATAGTTTAGTCTTGCAAAAACCCCGTTTTTGGAACAAATCACTCTTTACAACTTCCGACAATTTTTATAAAAATTGTTATTTTGTCGGATCTTTCGTTTCACAAGAGTTTTTACACTTGTAGTTTATAGAAATCATCTTTGATTAACATGTTATCCACTTTTGTAAAACATGATTTTCTCGACACCCGGTCCTACGAATATACCACTTGTACATACGTAGATCGGCTCGTTTTAAATACTATTTTTCATGTTAAAACACTTTTACACAAGTTCATGTTTCCCGTGTGGTGGAGTTTCACCTTTTAACCCTCGTACCGCTAGAAACAAGCTTATGTTAAGATACGTGATCCTAACAAAGTCGGGTTAAATGATGATGAGAGCCACCACATTGTAGATCGGGCCTTAACAATCAACATATTCAAATACTACGACATTTACACGCGTTATATGCTTTTAACCAACGATATTCGAGTTTTAGTAGACTTTAAAGATTCAAGAAGTGGGTTACCGACTTTTAACCGTCAAAAATCCTTTTAACCACTTTAGATACGATTAAAAACGAGTTTTAAACAATATACCTCTAGCTCAAGGCTAGGGAAGAATCTAGTCGAAAACGGCGTGGATAAAAGCAAATGCACGAGGTCCTTTAGCTTCCGTTTGCTCCAAGCTTCGTTGTACGTGATCCTCGACACTAGAGTGCACTTGGAATGGCAAGACTTGAACCGACAATGGATGGATGGATGGAGCTCTCGGCCGAGAGTAGGGGGCAAGGGAGAGGGTTGGGTGTTGGTTTGGTGGTGGATGACAACTCACATGTGGGTGTGTGCTTATATAGAGAAAATTGTTGTTATCGTCCAACGGTCTTTAAGTCTAGATATCCGCATTATCAAATAAAATAATTAAAGTATGTACTCCCTTGGTCCCACCATTTGGCCGATTCCATTAGAGGGTAATGGTATCCGGTTCGTTTTCGATTGTTCAGTTAGAGTTTAGTTTGGTTAAGTCGGTTAGGTTTAGGGATTAACCCCGTTAGTTGTTTAATGCGTTATAATGCGGGTGTTAGGGTAACCAGGGACCCTAACTGGCTCAGAAAAATGCCAATAATATTTATGGCAATATTTTTATGCTCCGGGTATGGTCCGGTTGTTCGGTTGGATAGTAATCCGTTAAAGTGCTTAAGTAATCTTTTAAGCGTCATAAATAATATTTTTAGCGACACAATTTATTCTGCAAGGTGTCAGGAATAATTCCTCATATTTTGGCACTTTATTAATTAGCTAGAAGCTAGTGTGTTGATAAGAGTGCTGTGTTTCGTGCTTAAAGTACGTTTTAGGCACATCCAATCTCTGTATCTTATCCCTAGAGACGTAATCATACAACCCTTGTATCTCTACACACACTATGGGTGTAGTAAAATAATTCTGGCTCATTCAGGCCTTTAGAGGCAGTGTTTGCCTGATGCTGGCTATATCAGCATGTTCAATAGGTTATCCGTTCAAATGCTACTGTGCTTTTGTGCATCATGTTTGTCACTAAGGTTCAGTAAATAAATAATGTAGTGACGGAAATCAAAGTATGATGCAGATATGTACATGTATCAAAAATCAAGTAGCAGTTTATCAAGAATCTCAGTCAAGCACAGTAATTAGGCAATAATTAATAGTTAATTAAGTCGTACGGATACCTGGTTTGGTGAGGGTTGTCACATTCTCCCCCCGTTAAATAAATTTCGTCCCGAAATTTTAAGTTCTGCTTGTAGAAGCAGGGTTCTCAGGAAATAAGTGGGGGTATTTCTCTTTCATCCGGTCTTCACGCTCCCAGGTGAACTCAGGACCATGTCTAGCATTCCAGCGAACTTTGACGAGCTTGACACTGCTCTGGCGGGTCTTGTTAACTTTCCAATCCGTGACCTCGACAGGTTCTTCAACGAAGTGGAGCGTGTCGTCTATATGAATTTCGTCGGTAGGAATAGCAACGTTAACTTGAGTTGGACTTCTCTTTAGATTGGACACATGAAATGTATCGTGAACGTTATTCAGCTCGGCAGGTAGTTCCAACTTGTATGCTACGGTTCCAATCCTTTCCAAAACCTTGAAAGGACCAATGTAGCGCGGATTCAACTTCCCTCGTTTCCCAAATCGTGCTACACCCTTCCAGGGTGATACCTTTAACAAAACCATATCCCCAACCTCAAACTCCTGAGGTTTCCTTTTCAGATCTGCGTAGGTCTTCTGACGGTCACGAGCCGCACTAATGCGATCTCGGATTTGCGCGATCTTATCTGTAGTTTCCTGAACTACATCGGGACCTACCAATTGTCTATCACCTGCGACAGACCAACAGAGCGGCGACCTGCACTTGCGCCCATATAACGCTTCGAATGGCGCGGCACCAATACTGGTGTGGTAGCTGTTGTTGTACGAAAATTCAACCAGGGGTAAATGCTTATCCCAGCTACCGCCTAAATCCATCACACATGCTCTCAGCATGTCCTCCAACGTCTGAATCGTCCGCTCACTTTGGCCGTCTGTCTGCGGGTGAAAAGCTGTGCTCAGATTCAACTTGGAGCCAAAAGCTTCCTGGAAGGATTGCCATATCCTCGATACGAACCTTCCGTCTCTATCAGAAATAATCGAGAGAGGTACTCCATGGCGAGTAACAATTTCTCTCATGTAAATTTCAGCCAATTTGCTTGTATTATCCTTCTCGCGGATAGGCAAGAAGTGTGCTGATTTCGTCAATCGATCTACTATCACCCAGATAGTGTCATGGCCTTTTGGCGTTCTTGGCAACTTCGTAATAAAATCCATGGAGATTTCTTCCCACTTCCACTGGGGAATTTTTGGTTGCTGCAGAAGTCCCGAAGGCTTCTGGTATTCCGCCTTAACTTTGGCGCAAGTTAAACATTTGCTCACGTAAATAGCAACATCGCCTTTCATCCTAGGCCACCAGTAATAATCCTTAAGATCTTGGTACATCTTATCCGCTCCAGGGTGGATAGAGTACCGCGACTTGTGAGCTTCATCAAAGATAACCTCTCTTAATCCACCAAACAGAGGAACCCAAATCCTTTTCTCAAAACATAACGTTCCTTCCCTGTTTGGCACCAATATCTTCTCCATCCCACGGAGATATTCTGCCTCAAGGTTTCCCTCCTTGAGAGCTTCCTTCTGTGCTGCACGAACACGCGAGGAAAGATCGGTTTGAATTATCATTTCCATAGCCCTAACCCTTATGGGCTTGATTCTCTCTTTACGACTTAGGGCGTCAGCGACCACATTCGCCTTCCCTGGATGATACTTGATTTCGCAGTCGTAATCGTTCAACAACTCGACCCATCGTCTTTGCCTCATGTTCAACTCCTTCTGGTTGAATATATGCTGGAGGCTCTTGTGATCTGTGAAGATCGTACACTTCGTACCGTAAAGGTAGTGTCTCCAGATCTTCAAGGCAAAAACCACTGCGCCTAGCTCCAAATCATGCGTGGTATAGTTCTTTTCGTGCACCTTCAGTTGGCGTGATGCGTAGGCAATAACCTTTTGACGTTGCATCAACACACAACCCAATCCTTGACGCGATGCGTCGCAGTATACCACAAAATCGTCGGTACCTTCCGGTAGAGCTAAGATTGGCGCGTTACAAAGCTTATCCTTCAATACTTGAAATGCTTCATCCTGTTTGATTCCCCAATCAAACTTCTTATCTTTCTGCGTGAGGAGTGTCAACGGTTGAGCGATCTTTGAAAAGTTCTCGATGAACCTTCGATAATAGCCAGCCAAACCTAAGAATTGCCGAATCTCGGTTGGCGTCTTTGGCGTTTCCCAATCTTTGATCGCCTCGATTTTGGTCGGGTCCACATGAATTCCATCTCCATTCACCACGTGCCCAAGGAATTGCACCTCACGTAGCCAAAACTCACACTTAGAGAACTTGGCGTACAATTGTTCCTTCTTTAGCAGCTCCAGTATGGCTCTAAGATGCTGCTCGTGCTCAGCATTTGTCTTCGAGTAAATCAAGATGTCATCGATGAATACAATCACGAACTTATCCAAGTACGGCTTACAAACTCGGTTCATCAAATCCATGAACACTGCAGGTGCGTTTGTCAAACCAAACGGCATAACGAGAAACTCGTAGTGTCCATATCGAGTTCTGAAGGCTGTCTTTGGGATACTCTCCTCCTGTATCCGTAGCTGATGGTATCCGGATCGAAGATCGATCTTTGAATAGAAGCTTGAACCTTGAAGCTGGTCGAACAGATCATCGATCCTTGGCAGGGGATACCTATTCTTGATCGTCAGCTTGTTCAATTCTCTGTAGTCGATACACATACGGAAACTACCGTCCTTCTTCTTCACAAACAAAACTGGAGCTCCCCAAGGCGAGAAGCTTGGTCGGATAAAACCCTTATCTAACAACTCTTGAAGTTGTGTCGACAGTTCTTGCATCTCAGACGGAGCAAGTCTGTAGGGTGCCTTAGCCACAGGCGCAGCGCCTGGAACTAAGTCGATGCGAAACTCCACTTGCCTTTGAGGTGGCAAGCCAGGCAAGTCTTCTGGAAAGACTTCTGGGTATTCCCTCACGACAGGGATGTCTTCGATCTTTGGCTCAGCAGCCTTCTTATCTACAATGTGTGCTAGAAAAGCAACACATCCTTTCTTCAAACACTTCCTTGCTTTCAGGCAGCTAATCATCCTTAACGGCGTCTCACGCTTCTCCCCATGAACAACAATGGTCTCACCATCATCGGTCGGGATACGAATAATCTTCTCGTGGCAAACTATCTCTGCTTTGTGACTCGATAACCAATCCATCCCTACTACCACGTCGAAGCTTCCCAACTGTACGGGTAGTAGATCGAGAGCAAACTCACGCTCTCCCAGCTCGATTACACAACCTCGAATCACCTCGTTAGCTTCTACTAACTTCCCATTCGCTAATTCGATCGAGTATGGAATATCTAACTTACTAGCGGCTAAACCAAGCATGTTCTAAATTCTAGCGATACGAAGCTATAATCGGCACCAGTATCAAACAAAACGGATGCATAGCGATGATTTACAGGGAACGTACCAGTGACAACATTAGGATCCTGGCGCGCTTCCCTGGCTTCCATGTTAAATACTCTTCCGCGTGCCTGGTTTAACTCTGGGCAATTCCTCTTGAAATGCCCTTGCTCTCCACAATTGAAACATCCGGGCCTCTGCCCGTTTCCACCATTGTTTCCAGCTTGATGGTTTCCCTGGTTCCGATTTATGGCGCCTGCTTGGTTAGCATTGTTGGCACGGTTCCCATCACCTCCCAGGTTTCCTTGTGGGCGGTTCCCAGCACCACCACGGTTGTTCCTATTCCCATTTCCTCCTTGGCCTCCCCGGCCAGCACTAGCCCAGCAAAAATCCTTCGTATGACCAGTCTTCCCACATGATTCACAAACTCTCAGGCTGCAACGACCACAGTGATGTTTTTGGCATGAGTTGCACTTGGGGTGTGCACCCATGTATCCCTTCCCATTCTTTCTACCACCAGCTGAATCCTGAGCTGGCGCACTCGATTCTCCCTTCTTAACCACCATCCCGGTGCTCTGCTTGAAACTCGAAAACTTTCGCTTATTACCACCAGATGACTCCACATGAGTCTCTTTCTTCTTGGGCTCAACCCCATCAAACTTGTTCAACCGAATCGCCTCTTCGGTGAGAGCCACACTCAGATCAATGGCTTCTGTGATGGTTGCAGGTTTGGAAGAAGTCACCATGCTGATTATCTGAGGAGCCAATCCCCAGATGAAGCGTTCAATCCTTTTGAACTCGGGTGTAACCATGTAGGGTACCACGTGTGACAAATCGTGGAACCTCTGGACATACTCAGCTATCTTGGAACCTTCCATCTTTAGGTGCCAGAATTCGGTCTCTAACCTCTGAATTTCAGCACGAGAACAGTACTTCTTGCGCATGAGCTCTTTCAACTCTGTCCAGGTCAGTGCGTAAGCTGCGGCTTCGCCAAGGGTCTGGACCTGTAGATTCCACCAGGATAGGGCTCCATCCACAAATAGCCCTGAGATGTAAGTGACTTGCTGATCCACAGCGCACTTGCTCATGCGAAGTACGGACTCTGTCTTCTCTGCCCAGCGGACGAAAGCAACAGCACCACCTGTGCCGTCGTAGTTTATGGGCTTACAGTCCAAGAATTGTTTGTAGGTGCACCCATGAGGAGGATTTTGGTTGCCGTTGTTGTTTGAGCTGCTTCCGCTTGGTCCTCCTTGCGAGGCAGCATATTGAGCAATGGCGGCAGCAATAACTTGCTGTAGTTCTTCAGGAGTAGTGGGCATCGGCTGAGGTTGTCGTCTTGGTGCCATGTTCTAAAGATGCGTACGTCGATTAGGCCATAATAAACATACGTATATAGTAATAATAATAGCATATAACATCTCATGTTATCAATATATCACACACAACATCCCATGTCCCAACATCCCATGTCACAAATATCATACATACAACATCCCATGTCCCAACATCCCATGTTGCAAATATCATACAACATCCCATGTCCCAACATCCCATGTCATAAAACATAAATAAGCAATCAAGTGAAACAGATATGGTGAGAATACGGCGATTGTTATATATATCGAGACCATAATGTGGTATGGGTATCAGTATGTCACTGTATCATACAATCACGAATCAAATAGGGGCTACATCACCCCTGTCAAAAACAATATCACATCAGTGTCACATACATCTAGTACATCAACAAATATCAACAAAAATCAGTATCGTCAGATGGTCTCCAAAAGGCTGTGCAGTCACAATCGCGGTCGTCTCACCATCGCCTACCACTACGGTACCAATGAGCCCTATGCGGATGGGGGTGGAGGAGGGGGAAAGTGAGCGTAAAGTAAGCGGCGTAAATGAAGCCAATCCTCCTCCATCGCCTGCTGAGTGCGAATAACAGATGCAATCTGCTGCTCCATAGTCGAAAGTCGGGCAGCAAAGTCAGGAGGTAATGATCGAAAAGGCTGAAAAGATGAAGATGTCTGACCAAGATATGGACCAAAAGATAGCTGAGCTCTCTCGAGCTCCTGGAGTCGCTGTGCGTGGGAATCATGCTGATGGACAAAGGACATCAAGACGTCCTCAATGGTATGTCCCATATGGAATGGATGATATAGATCAGTGGGTGGCATCGGTGAGGAAGATGTCCAAAGCAGTGGCATGCTGGTGGGATCGAATGGCGCTACATGAACAGAAGATGGAACAGGTGTCATCTGAGGTACGAAAGGCATAGGCATCGGGATGTCCCCAAAGGGGTGGGCTGAAGAGCCCTCTCCAGGCCCTGCTGGAGGTACAAACGGTGGGATCTGAAACGAAAAATCAGTATGATGTGCCTCAGTGTGATGTGGTGGAAGTGGTGGAACATCCTCGTCAGCCGGTATCCAACCGTGCTGAGCCTCCTCATCAGGTGGATCCATATGCTCTGCAAATAGAGCGTGCTCAGGCTCAATGGGTACAGGGTCAAAAGGAGCAACGAAAGGATCAACATGATCGACATGATGGTCAACAGGGACGTCAGCAATCAAAGGTGGGTCAACAAAAGGATCAACAGCATGATCATCAGCTAACAAAGGGACGTCATCAACAGGAAGATCGCCAACTGGCGGGTCAGCCAAAACAGGATCGACAGGAACATCAGCATGCATCAAGCCATGCTCATATACAGGATCGAAAGCAGCTGCCTGCTCTGGGGCTACGGCAGGCTCCGGGTCGTCAAACGCCATATCAAAATCAAAGTCTGGATCAATGGGACCGATAGGGTCAGCAGGATCAACAGGGTCCTCTACAAGCTGGTCCATATGAACATACTCAATATCACGGTCAGGATCAAATCCTGGAGGGAAAACAGGATCGGAATCCTCAATATCATCGTGCTCGAATACAAGGCTCGGAATGGGGGCGGCAGAAGACGCCTGGTCAGGGTCCGAGTCATGAACAAAATGCTGAATGCTCATCTCGTGAGACGGAGCAGAAGCCACAGACTCAAAAGAGTCTGGGACTGGTGAGTGGACGGGCGAGTCTCCAGCTGGGGCATCAGCAATCATCAAGAGACCGCCAGCGGGTAAAGGGGCTGCATCTGGAACCTCGTCCTCAAAAGGCTCGTCCTCGTAGAGATCAATGTCGCCGTCAGCCTCGGCGTCTAGTAATAGCTCGTGTGCTGGATAAGAAGCAAGAGGAATCGGAGCTGGAATCACAACAAGGGGAAGATACTCAGCAGGATCGCCATCAATAGGCTCATAGGCACCCTCGGGTAAAGCGAAGGGCAAGGAGTCATCAGTATGCTCATCGATGCCGTCGGGTAGAGCGAACGGCTGGAAGTCGTCATCATCTGTGCTCGTATAATCTGAGGTATGCACCTCATGCTCCGATGACACAATGTCATCCGACACCATGGGTAGAGGTCCAGTAGTATCCGAGTCTCCGGTATCTGATGTATCCATGTGTCTGTAACACAATCACAAGTATGCACAAATAATCAGTAAATCAGGTAATCACATAAGCTACCAAATAATAATCACATAATTCTCCTAGTCCCACTAGCCTCCCAGCCTCCCAGACTGTCCTTCCTAGTCCCACTAGCCAACTTTCCCAGCCTCCCAGACTGACTCCCTAGTCCAACTAGCAAACTTTCCCAGCCTCTCAGACTGACTCCCTAGTCCCACTAGCAAATTCTCCCAGCCTCCCAGACTGACTCCCTAGTCCCACTAGCTAACTACCTCGATCCATTAGATCGAGCCTCGGCCTCCCAGACCGAGCCTCAGTCTCCCAGACCGAGCCTAAAAATAATAAATAAAATATGCTCAACATTTGTTTATAAAAAGGTTTTGGATCTGGACTTAAGTGGTATGCAGAAAATGTTTTCGTGAGAGCCCTAGTGATCATAGTCTAGACTCGAGAAGGAATCCTAGTTCGCTATGATCAGAGCTCTGATACCAAGCTGTCACACCCTGGCTTTGCGGAAGCGTGGTTAATTTGGTGTGACTTCTTAATACCATAGCTTAACCATAACAAGCTATATGAATTAAAAATATGCAAGATCATCCATTAAAAATTTAAAACAGTAAAACATTGTCTTAACGGGTAAACACCCGACAACCATAAACTTGTCTAAACATTACAACCACAAACTTAAAATAAACACGGTTCGGGGACTGTGACTTGTCCAGGAAAGAGTCACAAGTCTCGAACCCTGGATGACCTCGGGCCTAATGCAGCGGAGAAAACAAACCATATCGCGCCAGATCGTTAATTTCCTGAAATACATGTAAGTTGAAAAATCAACAATAATGTTGAGCGAGTTCATGCGAAAGTGAGTAAATAAACCTTTATCTTTATCAAAAACCTGGTATGTAGCAAATAAGGAAAAAGAGATCACCAATGGTTTGCAAGGCCATTGATATGTGTGAAATGCAAGTAGGAAGGCTCAAACCTAGCAAATTTATGCGTCGGGAACAAAGTCATCCCAAGGTCCGTTATGCTGGACCTGGAACTGGGCTCGCTACACCCAAATAGATCTACCGCTCCTGCCCCTCGGTCCTACCCTGAGGATTAATGACCTCAAGTTTCCGCCAACCCATTCACATGATCTAGAAAGTAACCCTCCTTACGCTAACCATACCATGTAATAAGTAATCATAATCATTGTAACATGTATTTCACCCCCGCAGTTAGAAAACTGAAAACAGTTAAGAGAAAAGGGGGACATGAACTCACAGTGAGTGCGTCACAATACCAAGTAATCCAAATATCCAACTGCTGCGCAACGACCTACATGTGCTAATTCTATTAGACGGATGGCCGTGCTTTAGCTTTATAGTTTAATTTTTTGGGAAACGGTTAGACAACCGTTCCGTGTATGTACTTGGTAGAAAATCTCCTTCCCAAGGATGGGGGAATTAATACATGCGTGTTTATAACATTAAGTCTCACTTAATATATTTTATTCCTCATTCCCAAAATATAATTATTTTTCTCAAAAATAATATATTTTCCCTGCATATAATACTTTCCAAAATAATACGTTGACAATACATGCGTTTATGAATATTTCCGGATAAAGCGTAAGTTACGTTTTGGCGATTAAGGGGTAATGATAATTACCGTTGTAACTTATATTCTTGTCGTATAAGCGTTTGTATTATTTTGGGTTCGGCAAAGCTTGTAAATATTATTTTTACTCTAAAAATAATATTTATACATTTTCACAAAATAATCATAAACAGTGTTGTGAAAAATATATTTATCGAATAAATATTTATCACGTTTATTTTTGTGAAAATCCCACCTCCGATTATTTAATAAATAAAGTCATGGCGAAATATAGTTTGAAAACATCTCAAGATAGTTTAACACTTGTAAATAATTCTAAGTGTTAGATTTTTAGAAAAATTTCGCCAGAGTTTCCCCTGTAACTGGAGGTGGCCACGCTTTCAAGCGTATCATTTTCTTTTACAAAATCATTTCAACAATTCTTCAAATCAACCAAATCATTTTCCGATACTTCAAACTAGTTTCAACATATTAAACTCGTAGACTAGTATGTAAAATCACAATATTACATGAACTTGTAGTTTTTCTAAAACTATTATGTAGATCTCGTTATATTTAGTGGATCTATGTATAAAATAGTTTAGTCTTGCAAAAACCCCGTTTTTGGAACAAATCACTCTTTACAACTTCCGACAATTTTTATAAAAATTGTTATTTTGTCGGATCTTTCGTTTCACAAGAGTTTTTACACTTGTAGTTTATAGAAATCATCTTTGATTAACATGTTATCCACTTTTGTAAAACATGATTTTCTCGACACCCGGTCCTACGAATATACCACTTGTATATACGTAGATCGGCTCGTTTTAAATACTATTTTTCATGTTAAAACACTTTTACACAAGTTCATGTTTCCCGTGTGGTGGAGTTTCACCTTTTAACCCTCGCACCGCTAGAAACAAGCTTATGTTAAGATACGTGATCCTAACAAAGTCGGGTTAAATGATGATGAGAGCCACCACATTGTAGATCGGGCCTTAACAATCAACATATTCAAATACTACGACATTTACACGCGTTATATGCTTTTAACCAACGATATTCGAGTTTTAGTAGACTTTAAAGATTCAAGAAGTGGGTTACCGACTTTTAACCGTCAAAAATCCTTTTAACCACTTTAGATACGATTAAAAACGAGTTTTAAACAATATACCTCTAGCTCAAGGCTAGGGAAGAATCTAGTCGAAAACGGCGTGGATAAAAGCAAATGCACGAGGTCCTTTAGCTTCCGTTTGCTCCAAGCTTCGTTGTACGTGATCCTCGACACTAGAGTGCACTTGGAATGGCAAGACTTGAACCGACAATGGATGGATGGATGGAGCTCTCGGCCGAGAGTAGGGGGCAAGGGAGAGGGTTGGGTGTTGGTTTGGTGGTGGATGACAACTCACATGTGGGTGTGTGCTTATATAGAGAAAATTGTTGTTATCGTCCAACGGTCTTTAAGTCTAGATATCCGCATTATCAAATAAAATAATTAAAGTATGTACTCCCTTGGTCCCACCATTTGGCCGATTCCATTAGAGGGTAATGGTATCTGGTTCGTTTTCGATTGTTCAGTTAGAGTTTAGTTTGGTTAAGTCGGTTAGGTTTAGGGATTAACCCCGTTAGTTGTTTAATGCGTTATAATGCGGGTGTTAGGGTAATCAGGGACCCTAACTGGCTCAGAAAAATGCCAATAATATTTATGGCAATATTTTTATGCTCCGGGTATGGTCCGGTTGTTCGGTTGGATAGTAATCCGTTAAAGTGCTTAAGTAATCTTTTAAGCGTCATAAATAATATTTTTAGCGACACAATTTATTCTGCAAGGTGTCAGGAATAATTCCTCATATTTTGGCACTTTATTAATTAGCTAGAAGCTAGTGTGTTGATAAGAGTGCTGTGTTTCGTGCTTAAAGTACGTTTTAGGCACATCCAATCTCTGTATCTTATCCCTAGAGACGTAATCATACAACCCTTGTATCTCTACACACACTATGGGTGTAGTAAAATAATTCTGGCTCATTCAGGCCTTTAGAGGCAGTGTTTGCCTGATGCTGGCTATATCAGCATGTTCAATAGGTTATCCGTTCAAATGCTACTGTGCTTTTGTGCATCATGTTTGTCACTAAGGTTCAGTAAATAAATAATGTAGTGACGGAAATCAAAGTATGATGCAGATATGTACATGTATCAAAAATCAAGTAGCAGTTTATCAAGAATCTCAGTCAAGCACAGTAATTAGGCAATAATTAATAGTTAATTAAGTCGTACGGATACCTGGTTTGGTGAGGGTTGTCACAAATATTTTTGTTATAAATATAATTATTTTAACTTATATTAAGTTTACTTGGTATTTGGTTAGTCATACGTGACTTTCGACGCCCGAAAACGTTACCGAATCACTAAAATACATGTTTTTCAATGTACACTAGAATGGGTTGTTCATGGGTGAACGTTATGTGTTACAATGTGTTATGTGATTTAGAATATGTGTATAATGATATGTTAAGTATTGACATGATAGCGGGAATTTAGACTATGCATGTACACTTGTGTGTTTAAAGCGGTAATATCGGTAAAGTCGCGTTAAATGGGTAACTTATTTGTCGAGCATGAAACATGTCTAATAATGTTGTATAAACTGATTTGGTGTTAAAACTTCTAGTTTTAATACTTGAAACTCTTTCATCGTAAAATGCATTTTCTGCGTTTTTTACTTCTGTTTCGTAAAAGTTTGTCTCGTCATTTCGCCTACTAAACGTGATGATCAGAGGGTGTAATCGCAAGGGATTAACACCTTCATTATTACAATCACGTAGTTGTATTGCCCTGCGTTTCGATATTCTTATTATCCTAGCAAGTCTTATCGTAATTCCTGTTCTGTTATGCTTTTGCTCTCGAAACAAACGATCATAATGAGTATGAGACTATTTTTAATCTTAACTGTGTTAAATATGTGAAACTTTTACTCTATGTGATGCTTCTTATATGTGAACGATATGATTCTTGACTCTTGTGATGCTTATATATGTGAACGATGTATTTATCTATCCTAGATTCTTGACACTTGTTATGCTTTGATACTTAATAAACGCGAAACTAATTTGGCACAAACTTGAAACACGGATTTACTCATGATAGTTATGTTAATCATATGTTGGATGTAATGATATCTTAAATCTTAATAATGGTTACTCACAATAATACGCAACGCAACGCAACGCTTAACCTCGCTCGCAAAACGAACCAAAGTCGGAAAACTAACAAACGCGAACCGGCTGTCCGAATGGACATCCGATTAGATGACCATCCGACTGGATGGCCATTCGACTGGGGGCCATCCGACACCAAACACCTGCACCGACTTAACCCATCCGAACAAGCCCATTCGATTGAACCTGTCACTGTCATCTATAAATAGAGCACTTGAACCTTCATTTGCACTTTTCACCTTTGCCATTCGCTCACACGCTCTCAGACGCTTTCAGTTGCGATTCAAGGCTAAATTGTAAGCTTTTTACCTCAAATCTTGTTCAATCTTCATCTCTAATCTCTTCTACATCATCTTTTTCATCAAAATCACATGAACACTCCAACTTTTCCTAGAAAACCAACTGATTTGGACCTCTTGAAGGTGGTTTCCACTCGGTTGCTTATGCAAACTGTTGTGGAGCACCATTTAACCAAGATTGGTTCCAGATCTAAAGGATTTTCACAATTTTTATACAAGATCTAAAGAATTTTCACATTTTTATATCAGATCCAGAGGATTTTCACATGTTTTAGACTCAGATCTGATAAACTTTCATGTTTTACAACTGTTACTGAACTTTTCCACGGTTTTTATGCAAAACATTGGTGAAATCGGACTCAAACAAACTCTCGACTCGTTTCTTAGTCGAGAGTCGGCTTGAAAACGAATTTCCACCAAAGAGTGAACCGATTAACGGGTTAAACATGAAACTTCACCGAGAACAGCTCGTCTGTCCGAAGGGGTGGTCCCATCCGACCGAATGGACTGGATTTGGTATGTTTCCGTTGTTTGACACGTCGTCACGCCGTCTCCGTTAACTCAAAACTTTTACTTAGAAAATTTTACAAAAATTTCAAACACCGACCATCTGTTCGAATGGCCATCCGATCGGATGACCATCCGTCCAGATGATCTGCCTATGATAATTATTGTTGTTTACTTTTGTAGGTCACTTTGACCAAAACATCGAAAACTTTAACAGTTCACAAAACACCCGCACACTGTTTGAATGGTCATCCGCTCGGATGACCATCCGTCCGGATGGAACCCATCCGTTCGAATGGCCATCCGCCCGGATGACCATCAGTCCGGATGACCATCCATTCGGACCACCTGTTAAACACTTATCTCGTTCGACACACTCTATTTGACCGGGTCAGCACTTAGAGGACTTATGCTCTGTTCCCGCACGCAGGCTGATCCAGTGCTCCCTTCGATCCAATCTGTTGGTATTTAAGTTCTAAGCACCCACTGTGAGTATACTTGATCCCCTTTTTGTTTTGAACACTTTGGGATGCAACATGTATTCTATATAAATGCACGACACTTGAAACTTGTTTGTAAACATATTCTATCCACTATGATACATGAAAAACATGATGCTTGTGATACTTGTAAGTCTTTTACGCTATGTGAACGTCGAATCTTATGTTTAGCCAACCTTTACAGTTATAGCGCTATAGGGTTAACGCACCTCCCTTGAGACTTGGGGTATTGTTAAGTTTGATTCTTTTACCTCCTCTTCGTGGCAACGATGTAGGAAAGGCACAGTTAACGCGATGGAAACTTAGGTTAACATATTGATCACGTGAGCTTAGCATGTTGATACTTGTAATATGTTATTCATGTTGGATATGAGATTCACATCTTAAACTATTTATGCTATGTATTAAACTTGTATGCTTGCCAACATTTTTGTTGATTTTATATTAATACATGTTGCAGGTTGATAAGCAAGAACAAGAAATCAAGCTAGGATGACCTTAGAAACTCATCTTAGAAAGACGATATTTTGAAACATGTTGAATTTTGATGCTATTTTGATACAATTTTGTTTATGTGATCGTCTGTATGACAATTTAAGTTTTATTATGAAATTTTGATTAATCTATATCGAAACAAGTAGCGTTATGATGCTTTGAGTGATTTGTTCGTCCCGCCCCGATGTTTCCGCCATCGGTTGTGGTGTGACAGTAGCAAAGTTCATTTTGAACTTTGACTTGACCGAAAGGTCGGAACCGAAAGTCAAAGAAAAAGTCAATTTTGCTTGACTTTTGGTGCATAACTAGCCAAATAAATGAAATGGACTAGGATAAATACTTGTGTTTTGATGAAGGATTAGAACTAAGAAAAGGAGGTCTCAATGCAGAAGCAAGCTCCAAGAAAATAAAAAGAAGAAACTTCACACTTTGACTTTGAAGTGTTTTGAAGTGGTGTGAAGAAAATGGATGAATCGAAGGGCTATTTATAGTGTTTTAGATCAAGGAGGTGTTGCCAAGTGTCTTAGGGAGTTGCTTAGTGTCCAAACATGTGTTAATACCAGATTGGATGTGGCATAGTTGAGAAATGTGGCATTTTCTGTAGCAACCATGTAACAACCCGCACTTTCGCGCTTGTTACTCTCGTTACGCCTAGCACCAGAGATTCGATTCACAATGTCACACCCCCAAAATCCACGTGCGGAGTATCACCGCTTGGGAGCGTGACTGACCAGGATCAAGCCACCAATCATATAGAACAATGTGTATAGTTAAAGTAATAGCAATTAAACCAAACCAAATCCATATGAAAGGTGTTTCCAAAACATAAGTAAGTTATCATTGTTTAGCGGAAGCAAATGCGTAACAGCCCAATCATAAATAAAGTGTGTATTTGTCAAAATGTTCAAATCAAAGTAAACACGATCCTTGTCCACAACGACCGCGCCTCCCTGTGCAAGCTCCAAGTACCTAACGTCCTGCAAGGCATGTAACAGAGGATCAACAACTAGTTGAGCGAGTTCACAGAAAGTAAATGCGTAATAGTAAGTTCATGAGTATCAGGTGGCTCTACTGGGCCGATATTGGTTTCTATTGGTGGGGGCTTCCCATGTTATTTATCCACTAGACTATGCGTAACCATAAGTGTTCTTCACAACCGAGAACAGTAGCGCGTATGGGGTTTACGTAGGTTTTACGTAAGTATCCTTCACAACCGAGGATAGGAGTACGCGGGGGTTTACGTAGGTTTTACGTAAGTGCCTGACACAACCGAGGCAGTAGTGAATATAATAAGTTCACGTAGGTTTTACGTGAGTATCCTTCACAACCGAGGATAGCGAGTGGCATAAGTATACGTAGGTTTTACGTATGTGTCCTGCACAACCGAGGACGATGGTATGGTAGTCTAGTAGTAGTGTATGTACGAATCTCGTCAATCACATTCCTTTAATCCCATTCCCAAGCCCTTGGGAACCCCATGCCTTAGTAAGGGTGTGAACTCACCTTGGTTTGCTCGGTATGCTAAGTGGGTGCTCGCACAACAAATCAATTAATCAAGGCCTAAGGTAATGCATGTATTCACAGTCAGTACATGTTTGTAAGGTTTCACATGCAAAGTTCGTCACATAGTGTGTATAACAGTTAACGTTAAGCACTACAACCAGTTAATCATCTTCATACGATTCAAGGAAGATCATGCGGTTAACATACTTCACCAAGTTATCACACTGAACAGGATTTACACACTAGAAATGTTACATGTCTAACTGAATTAACTTCTTTACAGCCATAACGGAGTTACTATGTTTAACTGGTTTTACCATCTGACACAGTTTATTAACTAATGGAGTTAACAGGATTAATAACTTGATCAAGAGTCGACTCATGTGTATAACAAGCAATAGTTGGGCTATCACATACAATAACAATCAAAGTCTCATACTTAACATGAAGTCGGTCACCCCACACAAGTAAAAGGTCGGACATATTCATATCAAACAAATTCAGACTTAATGTCCTTGAATAAAACTCGGACATCAGTGTGTGGGGGGTTAACAAAGTCGGACAAAGGAGTGGGTTGCCCCTTTCAAAACTCGGACTCCCCTAGTATCCTCACAAAAGTCGGACTAGGGGAGGAAGGGCTATAAACTCGGACCTTAGGGTGTTAGTGAAGGTCGGACAACAAGTGGGGAGGGGGAAAAACTCGGACAAGGGGGTTTGTGTATCAAAAGGTCGGACTATTATAATCAACATTAAAAGTCGGACTCTTTCAAGCTACATAAAGGTCGGACCATGCAATTTTCACAAAGAAGTCGGACCTTTATCTTTTAATTAAAAATTCGGACATTGTTAATTAAAGGAATTCGGACACTTTGATGCATATAAAATTCGGACAGCATAGATTATAACCCAAAACAAAAGTCGGACGGATTATCTCACCCATATATATAAAAAAAGTCGGATCATTTACATTACAAAAGCTCGGACTATAACATATTTCACAAACTCAGACAAACATTCCATCATTCGATATTTGTAATTGGAACAGTTACATTTTCTATGATCATCGGTTACGTTCTTACGACTAGAACCCTAATTTCATGATTTTCAATATGCATAATCAATCAATCATCAATAGTTTGACAGAACAATCATCTAAATCATCTAGCAACGATCACACAATCATCAACGTACTTTCACAGTAAATCAAAATCAATTAACAAAGAATAGTATATGATGAACTAGGGTTTTCTTGAAACACACAATCAAGAATAAAAGATAACAATCAATCATTAACAACTTACCTTGGATTGATTCTAGAGAAGGAGAGGAATCAAGAGTGATGAATATCTTGGTGATGATGATTGCCAGAGAAAGTGAATGTACGTGCTTTGGTTTTTGTGTGCAAATGATTAGTGAAAAGGGATTAGGGTTAAGTATCTCTAGGATTTCACTAATTACCCTCTACCTCCCTAAGTATCATATTTTACACATGTACACCGTCTCATAACAATTTCATAATTTCACCACCAAGTTCATATATTTACCAAGTCTTTCACAATTAACAAACAACCATGCACAATCACACAATACGATTCGTTGCATCAAAACGTATACAATTCCATAGCAAATAATTGTGCAATTAATCACTAAACAAGACAAGAACGTGCAATAAATGCGAAATAGAATCTTGGAAATTCGAGTTGTCACACATAATGTAAACTATATCGCAAACTACGCTACTTTGCATATTTTCGCACTACATCGCTTATTACACACGCTATATCGCACATCATAACACATACGCTTATAACGCTAACGCTTACACGATAACATCACGTGAGTATCTAAACTACTCACTCTCGCTCATCACAACGCAAACTCAACGTAAACTCGAAACGCAGTTACTCATGCTATGACCTATCATGTTATATTATTAGATAGATATAAATATCTAAGTATTAAAACTTGTTTAAACGCTCAAACGACCACATGCAACTCGATTTATCACGATAAAACGCAACGCAAGACTTTTTGTAAGCTTTTCCCTCAACTCTTCTTTAATCTTCATTCTATTCCACTTCTACATCATCTTCTTCATCAAAATCACACACACACACCTTAAGTATTTCTCAAAATCACTGGTTTTAGACCTCTCAGAGGTGGTTTCCACTCGTTTTGTTCAGGCAAACTGTTGTGGAGCATCATTCAATCGAGATTGGTCCAAGATCTAAAGGATTTTCACGTTTTACAACTTATCTATGAACTCTCCTTCGATTTTATGCAATATTGGTGGAATCACGAACCCGTCAAACTCCCGACTTGTTCCATAGTCGAGGGGCCGACTCTATGATTGATTTCCACCAAGGAGATGGTCCGATCTACGGGTCAGACAAGGATTTCGTCAAGAACGACACTCCGGCCGAATGGGCTACGCCCATCCGCCCGAATGGGTTAACTCGGTATTCATTGTTGTGTTGCTCCGTTATCGTACCCGTCTCCGTTGATTAAAGACATTTTGAACAAAACTTCATAATTTTAACGGTTCACAAACGACCACAGACTATCCGCCCGAATGACCATCCGCCCGAATGGCCATCCGTCCGAATGACCATCCGCCCGAATGGCCATCCGTCCTAATGACCATCTGCCCGAATGGCCATCTGCCCGAATGACCATCCGCCCCAATGGCCATCCGTCCGGATGGACTGTTGAACACCTAACTCACTTTTTACTCCACTCGACACTCCGATTTTGACCGGAAGACTTATGCTACTATTCCCGTACGCAGGCTGACCCGGCACTCCCTTCAATCCAACCAGATCGTGTCTTCTGTTAAGCACGCACTGTGAGTATACTCAAACCTATTTTCGTTTAACACACTTTTGGGTGTAACATACGTTCTCTATAAAAAACACAACACTTCAACGCATTACAAACGCTAACCGCAGTCACATGTTATACGTGATTAGTTGAATTATTTGTTGCTATGCTGACACAGTGTTACACTAAACCGCCTTTAGCAACGATAGTACTATAGTTTGGACTCAGCACCTGTTGTGAACAGGGGTTGCTAAAGATCACATACTCTACTTCACGTGTTCGTTTCGGTGAACATGTGTCGCACATACTCTACATCGCATTCACGTGGTTAGGATGTAGCATTGTTGATAGCTTACTTGATTTTACTATTATGTGTTACATATTGGTTATGCGTAAACGTTTTTTATACTATATTTATGCAAACTTGTATACTCACCAATACATTTTTGTATTGACTTTATTCTAACGTATGTTGCAGGTTAATCGCAGGTTTTCTCGAATCAAGATTAGGAAGTCTAGAAACTCACATAAAATCTACGTTATCGGATTTGTATTGTTTGAGAGACATGAAATCTGTATGACTGTTTGTTGAAATATTGTTTATTAGTATGGGATAATGAATGCATTAAATATTGCCACTAAATACTTGTTATGGATTCTCTTGAGCAATCTGATTCGCCTAGTGTCGCGCTCCGATGATTCCGCTGTCGGTTGGGGTGTGACAATACGGTTGCTGCCAGCATGAATCTGCTGTCAGGGGGTCCCTTACGGACCACGACCACTTGCCTTACAATCCGTAAGGCCTCCTGACGGGCATATTTTTGTTTTTCATAATTTTAGCCCCTGGACTTGTATTATCACATTTTTTTCCATTTTAACCCCTCTAACCTAATATTTATGTTATATAAGGGTATTAGGGCACGTGTAACTTGGATTTTGTTCCGGAAATGTCGTGAATATCGTCTTGCTCGATCGCATGATTACGTATTTCGTAAATAAAATATAAAATTTTATTAAACACGAAAACGATCGAAAGTGTACGACCTTTGAAATGTTACCAACGACAATATATGTAATTCTCCCTCTAAATTATGTTATGATTACTAATAAGGTGAACCCTTATGTAAATCTTGACATTGTAATCAAGTAATTGGACTTTCTTTGTGATACATTTAGAACGTTTGATCTTGTTGGGAAAGACAAATGGTTTGGCTTTCCTAGTTTGAAAAGAAGGCTTCTTGGACTTTGTTATGTTAAAAAGGTGTTTATGAAACATGTTTTATCCAAGATTATTTACGAATAAGAAAATAATATTGTTTTAATGTTATGGTAGTTACATGTTGCTAATAAATCCAACTCCCCAACCCGTGTCACGACTGTCCTTGTTAGCCTATGTTTACAAAGCTAAATTTTGTGAAACTCATCGATATTAAGGAGAGAGACATAGATAACTTTTAGGCTTGACAATAAAAATTGAAAATTTACCTCTAGTTGGAAATACTTCAACAACTATTAAAAATCAGTCGGAATGACAAAAATGTTAAATATTTGATTCTCAAGGTTTTTATTGAAAAAAAATTTATTGGAACCCAATAAAGACTTTGGAAAGTGAAGAAGCCATTAGCTAGGTCCAAGACTCCAAGTTAGGACCAAAAGCTACAAAGCTCCAAGATATCCAATGTTAAATTAAATAAACTAATAGGATTACAATAGTTCTCTATATTGGAAAATCAAAATCTAGGAGCTAATAAGATTACAAAACTTGTTAAGAATTGTTTAAAAGTACTCATGTTGGTACACAAATTGTCTTCTTTATTTCCAAATAAACTTATTCTCAATTCTCAGATATATATCATTAAAATTATAATTAGCTATTGTAACCTTACCGCAAAAAAATGAAACAAATATAAAATAGATATACCCTTTTACTTAGTTTGGTATAATCACAAAACAGAAAAAGTTGGATGATACCTTAAGGGTTTAGTTAAGTAGTTGTTGAGAATAATGATTAAACTACTTGTCCATGTTCATAATTTGGAATAATTAGTCCCCAAATATCACCTTCTCATTTCTACCTCCAACCAAACTTGTTCCCTGCTAACTTTTTGGAGGCCATTAGATTTTGTGTGTGTGTGGGTTGTTTGTGTGTGGAAGGGCCCTCCTCCCAACATCTAGGCCTGTAAATAAACTGTACGTTTATGAACTGTTCATGAACTTGTTCGACGGGAAGTTCGTTTATGTTCGTTTATTTAATAAACGAACGAACACGAACAAAAAAAAACACACCTTGTGTTCGTTCAGTTATGTTCGTGAACTTTTGTTTATCTTCGTTCATTTATGTTCGTGAACGTTCGTTTATGTTCGTTTAAATTTTAGTAAATACATAAATAGTTATATTTATATAAATATTAGGTTTTCTAGCTACTTATATAAGTATAATTAATTAGTAATTGAATTTTCTAATAATAAAAAATGAATTTTCAATTTTTTTTCTTAGATTTTAAGTAATCACTTACTTAATATTTATATAAAAATCCACTACTTAATTTTAGTATCTGTGAACCCTAATTTAGATGTGTTTTTGAATAAACTGCAATATAGTTCATTTGTGTTTGTTATTTACGCTACTTTATGTTTATTCAAATATGTCCAGTTATTTTTTTATGTTCGTTTGTGTTCGTGAACTGTTCGTTTAGGCTTTAAACGAACGAACATAAACGAATACGAACATGCTCGATTTCTTAATGAACGAACATAAACAAAAAAGTGTTCGATTGAATGTTCGTGTTCGTGTTCGGTTAAAGTTAAATGAACGAACACGGACATGTCTATATTCGTGTTCGTTCGGTTCGTTTAGAGGTCTACCAACATCCACATTATCATCTTCACCTCTACATCACCACCTCCCCCTCTATCTCCATCAAGGGAAATGGTTCCCCTTCACCCCCTTTTGATTTTCCTCCAATCAACAAACAACAACAACAAGCAAAAAGGATCGGGGAGTTTCCCCGCCTGCACTGAAGAAAGAGGGGTGACGGTGTTCCCCGCCGGAGTCGACTGTCACCTCAGCTCCCCCAACCACCATAGCGCTTCCACGCCCCAAAGCCTTATAAACCAATCATTCTAATGCATCCAGAATTGTCTATTAGTTAGGCAATGTTTTAAAAAGAAGGGTTTATAATTGGTTCAACATTTGTCACTTTTGTAAACCCATGATGATAAATTATGTGTAAAGTTAACTACAAGATAGTCTAAAGGTAATATACAATTCCAACAATTTTAATTATTAGACTTTTGATTGTTCAAAATGATAACTTATAATCATAGCCAAGTTAGACAAAAGAGATGTAGTTATATATTACGTAAATTGTTATGGTAACTTCGAATACGCCATACTTAATTCTTGTATTATATCTTGTGTGTATGCATGTTCAGGTATAATTTACTCATATTAAGGATAAAAAAAATATAATAACATGTAAGTTAAATGACACCTGAAAATACACGTGTTTGTAAATGAGTCATAATACTTACTTTAAAAAAGATGTCTAAACGAGATTACACAAATACAGTAAGGCTTACGAACAATGTGAAGGATGGACTGTGGATATGTCGTCAATTAGACCCTAAGACCAAAGAGTTCCGTTGAAAATTACTACGACTCGACAATCAAACAGTGTTAACTTTCAGATCTTAGTTCATCTTTATGTTATACATGCATGCTTACATTATTCGGAGTGGAATAGTATTGAAGGGGTATGGTCCCAGATCTCGCGTCAGCATTGACCGCGAGTGACCATTACCCTTATCAAAACCCCCACTAGCTAACAACCTACTTGTGCCCATGCGGGAACGCGTCGGCACAAGGGTTGAATCCAATCTATCTAGTAACGAAGGAGGACTTACATGGAACATGAGAACGGTAGAGTGATGCGACATAGCATCACATCTGGTGTATGAAAACGGAAGTATTCACAGCGATGCGGCGTCGCACCGCATCCAGTGAACACTTCTATCAATACAAGAAAGCCTTACCTTAGGCATAGAAGAAGATGAACGTAACGGTGCGGCTGACACCGCACCATACGGGCATTTTCGTCACGACAAGGGATACAGGCAAGACGACGATGCGGCTAGCACCGCATCTCGCGTATTCCTTGATCACAAGTAGGTGACGCGGTTACTTCAGATGTTACCGCACGTAGCGATGCGGCTTGCACCGCATCCTATGCACTCAAACAAGTGGGACTGACACCACAGTGCAAGTGGCACCAATGGCAGTTACCTGTCAGAGCTACGTAAGCAATGGACTGACGTGGCGTAACCTCCACAACCGACAAGCCTGACACACCTGCAAAGGTGCAGCACGTCGTCAGTCCATCCATCATCATCCTCCTTCACTCCTCGGCTATAAATACCAACCCCAAACCAGGTTTGAGGTATCTCTTCACAACTCTCTCACTACTACTACTATCTTACTTTGCTTCCCAAGCAAACTACTGATTCTCACGCCGGAGAGTGGTAACAAGGAGCACCCCCCACCCCATCCTCCTTGTTACGAGTCACGGCTTGTTTCCTTGTGCAGGAGATCAACCACCGGTGATCCAGCCAGCGATCCTCGAGAGGAAGGGATTAACCCTTCTTGACGAGACCAGTGTGTTAACCCTGCCCGGTTAACCATTGTTTCATCAAGTATCGATTCTTCTTGTTCCCTTTATTTTATATATTTAATAACATTTACAATTCTGACGCATCATTTATATGTTTGACGCACCATAAATGATAACACATATGTAAATAGAGTAACACCAAACGGTTTATTTTTGACACACCATTTAAATAAGGTTGTTGCAACACATATATAAATCTCTTACAAATCGTTTATTTTATTTGATTTAGCTTTTTAAATAAGCTGGCATGACACTATAGAACAATACCATGGATATTTATAACGAAGTATATTGTTATACACAATATTTATTTGTATATCAATTGTATTACTTGATTTCAAAACTAATACATGTATAGTTTTAATCTGATGTTGTCTATGTTGATTACTTTTTAACCAACACGTGTTATCAAGATATTGATTTTTTTAAAGGACAACATAAAACATACTATCTCCTTCACGTTGATGAATCTTCAACATGATTTCTAAACCAATTAGATATCATTGATAATCAATTAATGATATGGGTCTTCTCAAACAAACGCAAAAACACCAAACCCTAGTAATACAAAGGCACTTGCACACTATTTTTTGAGATATTATAACAGAAACACCTTTCATATTGATATATTATTGAGATATGTTAAGCATTTTTTATTAAATTATATAGATGAAGATAGAGACTCCAATGTGAATGTTCTTAGTAATAGTGTCTTTAATGCACTTCCTAGAGATACATACTTTATTTGATATCTTTATCTTTCATTTGGGTGTAAACAGGCCGACCACTCATGGACAACTCAAGATTTGCTCGCTAAAAACTCAAATCAAGCCAAGCTTCATATAACAAGTTTGACTAGAGTTGAAAGACTAGACAGATCTATTATTTATAAAGATATAATAAGAGAAAAATGCCCGGATAGTCCCTGTGGTTTCGCCTTTTTTCACCTATAGTCCCCAACTTTCTAAAATTACCTGAATAGTCCCCAAGTTTTCAATTTTTGTTCCCGGATAGTCCCTGGGTCTAACTTCAGTTTGTTTTCTCTGTTAAGAGAGTGTGAAATGACAAAAATACCCTTTCCTTAAAAGGCCAAACCATAGGGACTATCCGGACATCTTCTTTATTTTTATTTATAAAACCCCACCACCACACTTCATCTTCAACCTCCACCCACTTCATCTTCAACCTCCACCCACCATCACCCTCCTCCACACTTCATCCCTCTGCTCAAATCTGAACAGAGCTGACAACCGTGCCGCCGCCGGTCTCCGCCGCGCAGAACCACCATCGTTCCTCTTTCCCCGATCTGGCACTACATCAACCCACCACCATATGTGACTACCCTGCCACATGCGAGAAACCACAACCCCACCACCATTTATAACAAAAAAATCAAAATTTAAATCGACTTATTAGGAGTTGGGACCAATGTATGGGCAACTGTTGACTAGCAAATTTGACTATTCCATTCCAAAGAATTATAGATTTGCAACCATCAGTTTATCGCAATAAGTTAGTTCAGATCTGGACATACGTTGCTCTAACTCCCACCGTCATTTTCTCCCCCAAATCAAAATCAAAAATC
Source organism: Helianthus annuus (assembly GCF_002127325.2). NCBI lineage: Eukaryota > Viridiplantae > Streptophyta > Magnoliopsida > Asterales > Asteraceae > Helianthus > Helianthus annuus. Next base: position 96,102,100 of record NC_035442.2, read on the forward strand.
AAATCTAGAAAAACCTAATCTCACTGTAATTTTCTCTACCAAATGTTGAATAACCTAACCCCACCATCATTTTCTATTGATGAGTGGTCGGAGATGTCGGATGCCAGCGACGGTTCTATGACTGGCCGGAGATTCGGGGTTGGAATTTTTGTTCTCAGTTACCTTGTTGCTAAGGTACTGTTTGTGATTTGTTTCAATTTTGTTTATGTTTTCAGATCGGTGGTGATAGAGAACATATAAATAGAAAAAGGGGTGAGAAAAAAAAGGGTGGTTTATGGTGGTGGTGCTATGCGGTGGTGGGTGCAGGAGAGAGAGAGAGAAACTTGAGATAAAGGTGGTTTGCTCAAATCTGATTGTGGCGGTGATGGTGGAGGGTGGAGGAGGGTGATGGTGGGTGGAGGTTGAAGATGAAGTGTGATGGTGGTGTTTTATAAATAAAAATGAAGAAGATGCCCGGATAGTTCCTATGGTTTGACCTTTTAAGGAAAGGGTATTTTTGTCATTTCACACCCTCTTAACAGAGAAAACAAACTGAAGTTAGACCCAGGGACTATCCGGGAACAAAAATTGAAAACTTGGGGACTATTCAGGTAATTTTAGAAAGTTGAGGACTATAGGTGAAAAAAGGCGAAACCACAGGGACTATCCGGGCATTTTTCTCATATAATAATTTATATCTTTCTTGTATCAATATACAATAACATAATATATATATTATCATACACACAATGATGATAAATGTACTAAATAATATACATATTGTGTTTTATATCAAACTGTAGGTATAAATTTATAAGAAAATAATTACACATGTACGCACATTATTTAGTTAAATAAAAAAAAAAAAAAAGCTAAGTCAATTTAGAAAATTTATCATACAAAAATAAGGTTTGAAACAATCCGAGATCGAGCTCTCTTAAATTAGACGAGCTAGAGCTCAGATCATCTACACCCTTAATTACATTACATATATATTAACAAGATAAAGAGGCTGTTTGGCAACTTCTGAATGGTTAAGTGTTGAACCATTAAGTGTTGAATCAGTAAGAGGTCTGAACCATTAAGAGGCAATATAATGTTTAACCCTTCAGATGCAAATGTCTGACCAATTCAGATTAGAGTCTTAATCATTCAAACTCTGTATAAAACTTAATCATTCATAGGCAAATGTCTGAACCATTCAGACATCTGCTCACGAAACAAACAGTCTGAATCATTAAGTGTTGAACTAGTAATAGGTCTGAACCATTAAGAGTCTCATTAAAAGGTAAACAAACACTTAATTTACACCCTCAATGACATTAACAAAGTCAACCCATGACTTTGACTTTATTTAATATTTTTTTAAGAAGTAGCTAATCTGATCACCACACTACGATTAGTTAGGTGGATAATATGATGTGTCACCTAAACTACCTCTTGAAATATACATACTTCTGAAAGTAACACAAAATTAATAAATATATAGAATGAGCAAATTAACCAATGTTTTTTAATCGGACCGGACATCGAACCGGTTTGGTCACTGATCCACTGGTCCGACCGGATGTAAGAACCGACAGGTGTCTTAAAATTAATAGGGTGAAATTTGAAAAAACAAATTCCGAATAGTGTCCGACTAGATGTAATAACCGGCAGGTGTCTTAAAATTAATAGGGTGAAATTTGAAAAAACAAATGTTGAAATCCGGTTCAATCCCTTAATAACCTGGTTCAACCGGCCGATTTTCCGGTCCAACCACCGATTCACCAGTTCAACCCCAGTTCGATGTAAATCCGGCCCAATATACTGAAATGGACCGGTCCAACCGGCCGGTCCAATCCGGTTTTCAAAACATTGAAATTAACTAACATGTCAAACGTTCAAAGTCAAACGGAATTTCAAAATAATACGAATTGACAATCTAAATTATTGACATCCAATGGTTCTAAAACTTCATGTAAGCCGGCGAATTGTAGATAAAAATAAAGTGGGTATCTTACAATTTACACAAAATTTCAGTAGAGAAAAAAGTCAACACATAGGAACCTCAAAGAAAAGTTAACTCATCATCTGAACTAAGAATTTCTAACTCAACCATCTTTTGTGCACCTTCTTTGACTTTCACTGCAGATGTTTGACCTTTTTCAATCTTTATTCTCTTTGCATTTAGTTGTTGACTTGTTTTGACCTCAGGCGGGTTTGACCCCCCAATCGGCGTTTTCCTTTTATCTGAGCTCTTATTTGGTTGGTTTACAGTTGAACTTGGTTTTCCTGTTAGTCAAGTTTGACTTTTTTATTCACAATATAATCACAAATAAGCAAATTTGGTGGCCAACAAATATAGTGCATTACCTGCAACTTCAGTGAGAAATCTTATTCCTTGTGAGTATTCATTTGTCGTCACTTTTCCTGCGTTACTGTCGAAACAATATCAGGATTAAGTCGCGAAAAGACCACACGCACAAAGGTGACAAATCGATGTTTTTTTATGTTAGTTTTGGTTTTCTAAAGTAAATTTGACAAAATGATTATGGATAAAAGGATCTACAGAATAAAAAAGCTAGGTCTATGTTGTCAAAGACGAAGGCGCAGGCGAGGCGCATCGGCCTCGCCCGGAGCCTAGGCGCAAGGCGCAAAAAAGCGTGGGCTTTTTTTAAGAAAAGCGCACAAAGAGAAAAAAAATATAAAAAATATGTTATGCTTTGGTCGATCTCATGCGTGCCCGCACCTGCGGACACGAATGCAGCTCCGAAAAACCGGGCCCACGTGAGGCAGTTTTTTATACGCACTCGGTTTCATTTTTTTTTTTCTGCTTATGCGCTGCGCCTCAGACCGTTTTTGCACGTCTTTTTGCGCCTCAGACCGTTTCTAAAAAAAAACTCATTTTTGCGCCTAGGCTACCATCAGGCATTGTAGGTGCGCCTCGCTGTGCCCGAGCGCCTAGGCGTGCGCTTTTGACAACATAGAGCTAGGTGACATCAAGACTTTGAATTAACTGAAAATAATATTACAAATAAGTATACCTTAACGCCTTTCGTAATCCCTCAACGGACAAAACTTTCTTTGGCTGCCCAGGCTTAGATACATTTGTCTGGTTTTCAACCATGTAAATGCCTTCCGATTGCATTTTCTCTTTGAAGTTGAAGGCGGTCTTTAAATTCCTGAAGAAAAAAAACGACGCTTTCTTTTACATTTACGCTAAGTATCTATTTTGTGGGGCCACTAAAATTTTGTAAAAACAGCAAAATAAACACTTGAAATGTTAAACTGCTTATGCTTAAGATTACAAATAATCAGTTAAATATATTAAAAACTAAATATAGAAGTGTGTTTTTCATACCCTCCCATGAACTCTACTCTTTTAGTTGAATATTTTTGTGAAGCATTCTGCGGTTCAAATCATCAATATATCACTAATCAGCAAAAGTAATATGAAGCGACAAATGAAAAAATAAAATAGAAAAACCCGCATCCATACCTTTTTATGATACTGGCAATATATTCCGTTACGCCTAAAAACCACATAGAAAACAATAAGTAATAAAAAAAAACTCATTTTAAATAAATAATTTATTTTAGGTGTATAACTTATAAAAAGTCACTTATGTTATGAGTTATGGCTATTCATTACAATACATACATACATACATACATATATATATATATATATATATACGATGATTCTAATCACATACTTGTTAATAATTTGTGTGCAAGATTTGCATTGTCCGAAATCCGCAGAAGTTCCCATTTTCAACAGTTGTGGAGCATTAAAAACTGTCAAAGTAAATCCTTCTTTCTAAAAAAAAAAAACCACAAGAATGTCAATATTTTTCCAATTAAAACACAATAACAAGCACACAATAAGATTGAAAACTATTACCGATTTTGGGTTTTTACGAACACCACAATTGAATAGAGCAAATACGGTTCCAGCTTCTTCTTTGCAGTTCTTTTGATAGGCATTTCCAAACAAGAAAACAGAAACGGTTTTTTCGTTTAAACAACTGATTTCCCATATAGTGTAGGGCTTCCCTGTAGAACTAGTTCTCTTTTCACCCGTACTACATAAAACTCCGGCCGTTGCCCAACAACCAGAAAGAGTATCCCCAGATAAAAGATTCCTACAAATATAACAAAAGTTATAGAATTTAACACGATAAATAAAAGTTATTAATAGAGTGGTATGGCGTACTTTATTGCTGTTAAGCGAACAAATCGAATATCTTCAAATCGATCACTCAATTCCATCTTAGAGACCAGCTGGTTCCTGAGAATTAACATGATATTATTATGGTTTTTCAAGGTAACACGTGTTTTTACAAGAAAGGGATGTCACTTACTTGATTCTCAAACCCGAGAATTTCTCAACGTCAACGTCACTCGAGGTCTTGACACGGTTAGATTTGAGATTTTTCTTACAAGATTCGGGCTCATAATCTAAGCAATCCTCAACAGCAGTTCTAAAGACAGACATGTCTGCTTGTCCCCTCTGCCTGCCTGACCCATCATCTGATAGATACCCTGTATGTATTCATACAATGTGCTGAGAATTATTCAAATAAACATGCATTACTAACAGCCCCAAATTACGATTAATTTGACCCTATTTATCAGTGGCGGCTTTGATGGTGTGCGGGGAGGACCTCCGCGCAAGGCCCGTGATTTCGAAGGGAACGCGATTTTTTTTTTAAAAATTCGATATATATACATTATTTTTTTTTAAGTAAACACGTACCAATTCCAATATACGCCCATTTACAAATCATTTTTTATGGTTTAGTATTTAGCCCACTTGGCATTACGTTTATTGAGCTCAATACTAATTTGATTTTTTTTAAATAATAATAATAAAAAAACATTACGGAAGGGCACATTTTTTCCGAGCTCGAACAGGGTACGTGAATTCTCAGAGACGCCTCTGCTATTTATCAACAAATCAGAACCATGCTCATTTTAACACAAACAACCAAACCGAATCATTCGTTAAACAGGCTTCCAAACAACCCTCCACCCTACACATATGACTAAAAAACACACCCTAGATATAAATCATCGAAAACTGGTAACAAGAAAACACATACATAAAATGCCACCAAATACCCAGTATACAGTTACAAACAGATTGAGACAAAAAAAAAAAAAAAACCCAAATTCTGTTAAAGAAAATCCCAACAAAAAATAAAGTAAATTAATTTCGTTACTCTAATTAAACATGTGTTTGGTGAAACAATGAGTTGCCCTAAATCGAACATTCAAACAAACACACACATCAGGGCAATTTATCAATGCAAATAAAAACAGTCAACAAACGCAACTAATGGGTTCACAGAATAATAAAAAATAATCAATTTCAACTATTTTAATCTAAATGAAGCCAAAAAGTTAGAGAAATGTACCGGGTGAAGGAGATGAAGGCGGGGTTTCTAGAACCCTATCTTGCAGGGAGAGAAGAAGATCAAGATCGTCACCGTGTGTTGACATCGTTGATTGATTCAGTGTGTCCGCTTACTGAATGGTGATTACGCGTGTTTATTTGGTTGTTTTAGATTGGATTGATGTAATATGCAAATTTTGATGAGTTTTGGAGGGAGATTTGAAGTTATTTCGGTGGGAAACCATTTTCCCCCAATTTGCCTTTCATATAGATAGCTGTGGTTTCCTACTTATAAAAATACAGAGTAAATTACTTTTGTTTTAGTGGTTTTAACCATTTAAGTCCAAAATCAAAAAATTTAACGCCTCCCTAGTCATTTATTTTATAACGTTTTGAGTCCAATTTTATTCATTTTATAACGATTTGAGTCCAAAAATTTGGACTCAAAATGTTAAAATTTGAACTCAAAAGGACTCAAATGGTTAAAGAAAATGTTATAGGGGCTCAGGTCGTTAAACTTTTTGCTTTTGGACTCAACTAGTTAAAACTACTAAAACACAGAGACTCAAAAAGTAATTTACCAAAAAATATATGAAGTATATTGTTATTTTAGTCCATCAGGTTTGTCTCAAATTGTCATTTAGTTCAAATAGTTTTATTTTTCTTCTCTGAGTCATTGAGTTTTTCATTTTTTTGTCATTTTAATCACATTAACTAATTCAGTCTAAAACCTGTTTATAACCAGGAGTATTTTTTGTATTTACAAAAAAAAGTTTCTAAATAGCCATTTTCAGCCAAAACCATTTTTATAATTTTTTTTCTTTCAATCATTTAAATATATATTTATATATAATAATTATAATATAAGTATGATGAGTGGGAATCCTGCGGAAAGTGTGTTTTTTCTAGAAAGACTAGGAAGCGATCTGGGCCATCCAATGGGTGTGTTTAATAGTTGAGATCATCTTTGTGGCATTTTGATAATATGTGTGTCTTAAAGATAGGATTATTTAATTACTCAGGGATAGATATGTCATTTAGCTTGTTTTAAATATGGAAATAACTGTCATTCCATAACCACCCCACATTTTTTGCGATTCTCTCTCTCTCTCTCTCTCTCTCTCGTCTCTCTCTCTCTCTTCCTTCTATCCTTCATGAAGAAACACAACATCAAGAAAACACATCGTAACAGCATGAATGGTAAAACACAGCGTCAAGAAATCCTTCAGCATACCAGCATGAATGCTAAAACACAACGGTATCAAACTGCTTGCTGTTAAAACACAATGTCAATAAATCCTCCAGCATTACGAGCATGAATGGTAAAACACAGCGTCAAGAAATCCTCCAGCATTACCAGCATGAATGCTAAAACACAACGGTATTAAACTGCTTGCTGTTAAAACACAATGTCAAGAAATCCTCCAGCATTACCAGCATGGATGGTAAAACACAGCGTCAAGAAATCCTCCAGCATTACCAACATGAATGCTAAAACACAACTGTATTAATCTGCTTGTTGTTAAAACACAATGTTAAGAAATTCTCCAGCATTACCAGCATGGATGGTAAAACACAACGTCAAGAAATCCTCCAGCATTACTAACATGAATGCTAAAACACAACTGTAATGTCAAGAAATCCTCTAGCGTTACCAAACATCATTCATATTATGGGATCTATAAAAACATTGACTTTAACCCTCTAACTGTTAAAACACAATACCAAGAACATGCTGATAGATTCCAGATGCCATGATTTTTCTCTCCTTATAAAAATTTGATCAGCGATGAATCTTGTGAGCAAGAAAACGAAGGAATGATTGATATTAAGTGAGATCAGAAATCGAAAACAAAAAATTCCGAAATTTATGGAGCAAATCGGTTTCATTATGGATAGTTAGTTATTAAAGATAATTTCCTAAAATAAAAATAGATGGTGAAAGTACATAATTGCCTTTCTAGTTAAAATCCTTCAATGCCACGTGTCGCATTCTGATTGCTTCCTAGAATTTCTAAGAAAAATCCACTTTCTACCCAACTCCTCCTTTTCATAACAATTATTTAGAAAAAAAAAAAAAAACAAATGCTCAAACACCCCCCCTCCCCTCTCCTGTTTCTCTCCCTCATCAATCATCAACCACAATAATCACCACCGTGCACCACCACTACCACCCCAGCATTCACCACCATAACCACCACAATCCCATCGTTTCATAACCCCACTCTCTTTTTCTCTCACTTTTCTCTCTCTACATACTCTTTCTCCTCCACCACCATTAGCCGCTACCCCCAGCCATCATTAGCCACCACCCCCATCCACCATTAGCGAGCACCACCACTGCCACCACACGCCACACCAACCATGTCACACCCCGACCACGTAGGACAACAAACCGTGGCGGAAACGTCGGGGAGTGTTGTAACAGAAGCTATTGTTTCATAACCATGGATACAAAAAGTGTTTCGTTTTATTGATAACATTAAATATTAATATTGTCTTATCACAGAACAAACAAGTTTCTTATTGACTATCATAGTTATTATGTCACTAAAGCCTTGTCCAGATCCTACGTGACGCATGCATCCTAGAAATCAATCAAGCATCAACACCTGAAACATATGTAAAAACTTAGTCAGCAAAGAAATGCTGGCGAGTACATAGGTTTTATAAGAGTATCGGAATCATGGCTCATTTATATGTCGCAGTACTTTATTAGACTACAAGAGTCAAAATACAAACCTTGTTTTGAAAAATGTATTGCAACATAGTTAACCAACTCAAATCAAGTTGATTATAGTTTATAAAATCCCATAGCCATGCTTCTTAACCCAAAAACATTTTTTTTAGAAAACCAACTTGTAAAACATCTTGTAAAAACTTGTTAAAAACTCGTATAGTTTATATCTCTTAGTAAAACATCGTTGTATGATATCGTTTCAAAATCGTTTACCCAAGTGAACTAAATAACGCCACAATATGTAATATGATGAAAACATTTATATATAGGAAGTACCAGCGGCGTATCCACCATGCTTTCATCACATTACACCCGTCCCGTTATCTAAACACTAACCAAAAACCAATCGTTTACCCAAATCGTTTAACTTGTTAAAATCGTTTCGAAATCGTTAATCTTGTTTATAATCGTTTAAATCATCCTCGTTTTAATTTGTGAAAAACTATTTATGGTCGTCTCGCTAACAACATTCAAACCTTCGTGACTCGATCACCTCGCTTCTCGCTTCTCGAGTTAACAAACCACAAAAGGGTAAGTTAACAAACATCAGATTCAATCGCTACCCACAACCCCCACACATAACCATGGGTGTAGTAAAGTAACGGGATTTGTCAGATCCTATGGTACCATAACCTAATACTGGTCGGTTGGGCCAAAATTAATGAATGTCATTTGTTATGTAACTACAACCATCAAGTTTTGTTCACATTATTGAAATCGTTATTAGTTTTGTAAAAATCGTTTTTGAAATCATCGTTTAACCCTTGAAAACATTTTGTACATATGAATCACCCCAAAACAATTGAAAACAGTAAAATAGGGGAACTATGTACTCACATGGAGTGCAAAGTATCTTCAATCAATAGAACTCAAGCAAACTCAAGCAAACCAGAGCAATCAAACAACACCTAGTAATCGAATCACTAGTCAAACAATATATGCCTAAATCGGAAGATCGGTTAGAACGAAGTCTTGTAAACCAAATGAGTGTTGGAACTCATGTGATATGGTTTAGCAAAGCTTACATCCTAAATTGAAACCTAACCTAAGTGCTCTCGACCCATTGCGACCCCTTAAGGTAGCTTACGCTACTTTAAGGCGTCGTGCGCGCAAAAGCGCATTCAAGACGTCTAACTAGTCCTATGACAAGTGTTATATGCCAAAACATGTTTAAATATGTTGCATAACCAGTTACGTGACAATAGTTTAGGTCACATATGCCTAATTACCAATTATGTATGAAAAGGGTATTTTGGTAATTTACCTAAGGCATATAAACTACCTATCATGCGACTAATCAAATCTAAGTGACCATAAGGTGTAACCTAGGAAGGTTATTCCCTATGCAATTATGGTCACTAAACATGTTTGGTCGGATCCTAATGATCGACCAAACGGGTCGTGTTCGAAAGTCTAGGCGGGTGTTTAGTCCGCTTTGACTTTTGACTCTAGACAAGCACTAAACTAAAAGTGACGAGCTAAACATGCTAAAACATGTTTAGTTAAGTTAGAAAAAAGGTTTGGTATCAAAACAAACGGTTTTGATACCTAAAAGTAGCTTGGTTACAAAATACGCGAGAATACGCATTCTGGCCGAAGCTACGACTCGTCACTGAGCCTAGATAACGTGGTAATCAGTAGGTATAGTCACTAGGGACTATAACCATCGTGATTACACTCACGTTATGAAGTTCAAACGAACTTCGCATTGACCATAAACTGGTTAATGCAGAAAGTCAAACGCAGTTTGACTTTAACGATAGAAACGAACGAAAAACGCGAAAGAATACTTACAGAGGGTCCCCGCAAGATTTGATTCCGATTTTTCTCTCAGGTAGGAAGCATATACTTCCACTTAGAGAGCATAAGTCAAATTTCAAATTGTGGGTTTTGAAGTGAAATGGATGGGGTATATATAGGATTTCTAGAACCGTTAAGATCGTTCCTCGAAAACTGAGCTTTGATCTGGACCTTACATGTGTGCCCATGGTTTTCTAAAACCATGGGAGCCCCTAATATGGACTATGTTCATTGAATACCAGCCCATGGTTTTGCAAAACCATGGGTGAAAACCATCACACTTCAAAATGGACTAGGTTCATTGAATCTGCTAGAAATTTAAAAAATGATCCCTGCACTTTTGATTTTTTTGGCACTTTTAAGCCCCGTTAACCCCATTTCAAGGCTATAAAATAAAGTTAAAGTATAGGGAACTTAAATATTCTCAAAAACATCTCGGATGTCGGTTCGTTTGGTCGTACGGTTGCGTTATTCGCTTAATTACGACGGAAGTCGTAACGAACGCAAAAACGATCCAAATTAAGCGACGAATGGAATTTTATCATGCCAAACACTAAAATAAAATATTTTAATGCTTACATAATTTTTTTTGTCCGGATGTATTCAGAACGTAAGTTATGCGCGAAAATTCAAACTTATGCACTTTTTGACGCTTTTAGTCCCTGAATGAGCATAAAGTTTATTTTAGCATACCGAACCCCTCAAAGCCTATTTCTAAGCTATGTAAAGGTTATTTAGGGTATGTTTAACTTATGATCAAGTTCCGGAATGTTCGTTACTATACAAATCGGCATAGTTTCACAGTTTGACACAAATAGTCTCTCCGATCGAACAAAGTTGATTTTAACACACCAAACCATCCAAAACTTAGTTCTAAGTTATGTTTATTTAAAGTATGTTAAGCCAATGTCACTATTCCGGAGTGTTTGTTGCATTAAAATGGTTATATTTACGCATCGGTGCGCATGTAACCTTCCAGAAAGCGATTTAGAGCTTGAAATCATAATCGAATCGAATTGAAAACTTACCAAACATAAATACACACATAATAACACAAAAACATATATAATAACACCAAAGCACATTGTTTTATTAATAATCAACATTGTTTTATATTGAACCACGACTACAGAACACAGTTGTCACAGTCTCCCCTACTTCAGGAAATTTCGTCCCGAAATTTTAACCAGAGGAAGCTTGTGAAAACAAATGCGGATATTTTGCCTTCATCTGGTCCTCACGTTCCCAAGTAAACTCTGGGCCACATTTGGATTCCCAGCGAATTTTTACCAATCGAATCCGTTTGTTCTTCAACTGTTTGAAAGTATGGTCCATGATCTCCACAGGTTTCTCGACAAAGTGCATCGTTTCATTGATTCGGATCTCGTCGAGAGGAATGTGAAGATCAGCGTCGGCTTAACACTTTCGCAATTTGGACACGTGAAAAGTCGGGTGAATATCCCAAGCTCTAGAGGTAGCTCTAAACATATCCTCCAGAGTTTGAATCGTTCGCTCAGATTGACTATCTGTTTGGGGATGATAAGCAGTGCTTAGATTCAGTTGGGTTCCCAAAGCAGATTGCATGGTCTTCCAGAAATGAGATGAGAATCGAGCATCACGATCAGAAATGATATCCAAAGGAACACCATGTCGAGATACTATCTCATCAACATAAATCTTTGCAAGTTTATCAGCAGATAGGTCCTCGCGAATCGGAATAAAATGAGCTGATTTCGTTAATCGATCGATAACAACCCAAATAGCATCGTGACCTTTAGATATACGCGGTAACTTAGTGATGATCCATCGCAAGGCTCTCCCACTTCCAAACCGGTATCTCTGGTTGTACAAGCAAACCAGAAGGTCGTTGATGTTCAGCCTTGACTTTAAGACAAGTTAGGCATTTTGATACATACAAGGCAACATCCTTTTTCATACCAGGCCACTAGCACTGAGTACGAAGATCCTTGTACACTTTATCAGCACCAAGATGGATAGAATATCGAGACTTGTGAGATTCGTCCATTACCAAGGTGCGAAGGTCGTCTTGTTTTGGAATCCACAAACGATCCTTGAAATAGAGCAACCCATCGTCCTTCGTTTCGAGTTTAAGCTCAAGCTGATGTGGTAATTCCGTACTCATCAAATTTTGTGAAACACAAAATTGCTGAGCTCGAAGAACACGAGTTTGAAGATTAAATAGCGTTTGGAGTGTTTCTTCTTGTTTGGGTCTCTACTCAAAAGGCTTATTCTTTTGAGTCAAAGCAGTGAGTGGAACCGCGATTTTTGAGAAGTTTGAAATGAATCGACGATAATAACCAGCAAGACCAAGAGAAGATCGAATCTCTGTAGGTGTTGTTGGTATATTCTAGTCTTTAATAGCAACAATCTTGGATGGATCCACATGAATACCCTGCTCATTGACTATATGACCCAAGAATTGAACTTCTTTAACCCAGAATTCACACTTGGAGAATTTAGCAAAAAGTTGTTCCTTCTTCAAGAGTTCTAATGTTAAGCGAAGGTGTTGCTCGTGCTCGGCTCGAGACTTCGAATAGACTAAAATATCGTCGATGAACACAATGATGAACTTGTCTAAATAAGGTTTATAGACCCTATTCATTAAGTCCATAAAGATGGCTGGAGCATTTGTCAAACCAAAGGGCATGACAGAGAACTCATAATGCCCATACCATGTGCGGAAAGCAGTTTTGGGAATATCTTCTTCGAGAACACGACGTTGATGATACCCAGAACGCAGGTCGATTTTTGAAAAGCATGAAGCACCTTGCAGCTGATCAAAGAGATCATCAATTCAAGGTAAGGGATATCGATTCTTGATGGTAAGCTTATCAAGCCCACGATAATCGATACACATTCGAAAAGACCCATCTTTCTTTTTCACGAAGAGGACAGGAGCTCCCCAGGGTGAAAAGCTCAGACGGATGAATTCCTTATCAGATAACTCTTGAAGCTGCTTCGATAATTCTTGCATCTTCGATGGTGCAAGACGATAAGGCGCTTTTGCAATTGGGTTGGCATTGGGTACAAGGTTAAAATGAAATAGGACTTGACGAACTGGAGGCAAACCAGGCAGTTCATCAGGAAACGCCTCTGGATAATCCCGAACAGTCGAAATATCCTGAATACTCTTGCTCTTGACTTTCTCCTCGGTGACATGTGCTGGGAAAGCAACATATCTTTTTCGTAGATAGCTTTGGGCTTTTGTTTCTTAAAAGAAACGGGCGTTTAAGGTTCTAGGGGAGATCACAAGTGATCATAAAAAGACAGAACCACACGAGTAGTTTATTTTTGTATTGACATCATAAGGTTGCATCAAACATTCATACAATTGCATTGGTTCACAAAAATAAAAACCACAAATTTTTATTTATATAACAACCGCATTGTCTTTAAATGTTAAAAGATAGCAACCAGAGGAAATACAAAATACTAATCGTTCATTGCTGCATCATTGATTGCCTCATTGATGTTATACACTCGTCCACGTGCTGGATTCACATTGACGTTGATGTTGACGTTGACGTTCGCATTCGGGTTCGCATTAGCATTCACGTTTGCATTCACCAGTCTTGGACAGTTGTTGCGGAAGTGACCAAACTCTCCACAGTTGAAACATGAACCCGGTGGGAATCTTGCAGCATTCCCTTGAACCGGAGCTTGAACCTGAGCAACCTGATTTTGTCCCAGACGACAAATATTGGCCAAATGCCCAAGTTTTCCACACGTCGTACATTGCTTACAGGCTTGCTGTGCAATGTGATGACCGTTGCAGCGTGCATAATGAGGTGCGGTACCTTCATACGCCTTCTTCGCAGGAGGCTGAGCCGGTGGGTTCTGATCAATCTGTGTTGTAACGGCGAAATTCTGGGCATCCTTCCGCTTCCTTGACTTCTTCGACGTCTCACCTTCCTTACCCTTACCCTTACCCTTTTTCTTGTCTGTTTCAGAATCAGTCACCTTCTTTTTATCACCCTTGCGGGTGAGTTTACCCTTCCTGACTTGAGATTCAGTCAGGGTAGTAGACAACTCGATCGCTTGACGAAGGGTAGTAGGATTGACACCGGTCACAATATCCAGAATAGAATCGGGTAAACCATCGATATACCTCTCGATTGCCTTCTCCAGAGGGGTAACCATGGTGGGACACAATAGACTGAGTTCTTCAAAACGATCCGTACGCACGGTGTTCAGCCCCAACTTGCTTTAAATAGTCAAACTCTCGTTCCAAAGCTCGAACCTCGTGACGGTGACAAAACTCTTTCATCATGAGAGCCCGAAGCTCATCCCACGTTTGTGCCAATGCCACTTCGGCACCCCTATCGCGCATAATACCATTCCACCAGGTAAGCGCTCGCTTCTCAAACACACTAGAAGCAAATTCAACCTTCCGCGCATTCGGACGCTGGACGTGTCTGAATGTGCTCTCGATACTCTCAAACCACTGCAAGAGCGCAGTTGCTCCTTGCGACCCAGAAAACTTTAGAGGCTTAGCAGAATTGAAGCTCTTGAAGTTGCACGACGCATTGTTGTTATTGTTGTTGTTGTATACCTCGTGGACTTGGGTCACAACGCCTGGAAGTACAGCAGCCACTTGCTGAGAAACCAAGGCTGCGATTTCTTCAATAGTGAAAGATTGTGCTTCACGTCGAGGAGGCATTGTCTAATAAGGACATAAGAGAAACGAGTGAGGTTGAAAAGAAAAAGAGGTATTGAAAATACCGTCAAAATAGCAGAAAGGCGATCATTTGTTCGTTACCTCGAACAAACAAATGACACGGAGTGACTAATCAAAGTAAATGGATCAAAAATAATGTATTGTTGAAGACATGCTCGCCTATAAGTGGACACTCACCCCAAGAGTTCCCAGGTAAGAGTGACTGGTCCGATACTGCGGATTTGTATGAACATTCTAGCCTTAGACAGAAAACTCAGAGTACAGGCACCCACTCTTCCAGTTTGCACGTGTTCACACTATTTAGACCCAACTCTGACGAGATTTTGAAAACTTTAAAGGGTTCAAAACCATATAACAGAGGGTTCAAATCCTAGTAATCAATCATCCTAGAACAGATGATTAGTTTTCAAAGCGGATTCGAACTTAGCGTTCCCATTGTGGTTACCACCTAAGGATAGGTGATGGTATAGTTTTAAAATCTAAACGCAAGTAAACTTGCGTTGGGGTCCTAAAAGTTATAGTCTAGGTCAAAGTATTACTAATAACCTAATTCCCTATAACCATTGGCTCTGATACCAACTTCTTCTGTCACACCCCGACCACGTAGTACAACAAACCGTGGCGGAAACGTCGGGGAGTGTTGTAACAGAAGCTATTGTTTCATAACCATGGATACAAAAAGTGTTTCGTTTTATTGATAACATTAAATATTAATATTGTCTTATCACAGAACAAACAAGTTTCTTATTGACTATCATAGTTATTATGTCACTAAGGTCTTGTCCAGATCCTACGTGACGCATGCATCCTATAAATCAATCAAGCATCAACACCTGAAACATATGTAAAAACTTAGTCAGCAAAGAAATGCTGGCGAGTACATAGGTTTTATAAGAGTATCGGAACCATGGCTCATTTATATGTTGCAGTACTTTATTAGACTACAAGAGTCAAAATACAAACCTTGTTTTGAAAAATGTATTGCAACATAGTTAACCAAGTCAAATCAAGTTGATTATAGTTTATAAAATCCCATAGCCATGCTTCTTAACCCAAAAACATTTGTTTTAGAAAACCAACTTGTAAAACATCTTGTAAAAACTTGTTAAAAACTCGTATAGTTTATATCTCTTAGTAAAACATCGTTGTATGATATCGTTTCAAAATCGTTTACCCAAGTGAACTAAATAACGCCACGATATGTAATATGATGAAAACATTTATATATAGGAAGTACTAGCGGCGTATCCACCATTGAAAACAGTAAAATAGGGGAACTATGTACTCACATGGAGTGCAAAGTATCTTCAATCAATAGAACTCAAGCAAACTCAAGCAAACCAGAGCAATCAAACAGCACCTAGTAATCGAATCACTAGTCAAACAATATATGCCTAAATCGGAAGATCGGATAGAATGAAGTCTTGTAAACCAAATGAGTGTTGGAACTCATGTGATATGGTTTAGCAAAGCTTACATCCTAAATTGAAACCTAACCTAAGTGCTCTCGACCCATTGCGACCCCTTAAGGTAGCTTACGCTACTTTAACGCGTCGTGCGCACAAAAGCGCATTCGAGACGTCTAAATAGTCCTATGACAAGTGTTATATGCCAAAACATGTTTAAATATGTTGCATAACCAGTTACGTGACAAAAGTTTAGGTTACATATGCTTAATTACCAATTATGTATGAAAAGGGTATTTTGGTAATTTACCTAAGGCATATAAACTACCTATCATGCGACTAATCAAACCTAAGTGACCATAAGGTGTAACCTAGGAAGGTTATTCCCTATGCTATTATGGTCATTAAACATGTTTGGTCGGATCCTAATGATCGACCAAACGGGTCGTGTTCGAAAGTCTAGGCGGGTGTTTAGTCCGCTTTGACTTTCGACTCTAGACAAGCACTAAACTAAAAGTGACGAGCTAAACATGCTAAAACATGTTTAGTTAAGTTAGAAAACAGGTTTGGTATCAAAACAAACGGTTTTGATACCTAAAAGTAGCTTGGTTACAAAATACGCGAGAATACGCATTCTGGCCGAAGCTACGACTTGTCACTGAGCCTAGACAACGTGGCAATCAGTAGGTATAGTCACTAGGGACTATAACCATCGTGATTACGCTCACGTTATGAAGTTCAAACGAACTTCGCATTGACCATAAACTGGTTAATGTAGAAAGTCAAACGCAGTTTGACTTTAACGATAGAAACGAACGAAAAACGCGAAAGAATACTTACAGAGGGTCCCCGCAAGATTTGATTCCGATTTTTCTCTCAGGTAGGAAGCATATACTTCCACTTAGAGAGCATAAATCAGATTTCAAATTGTGGGTTTTGAAGTGAAATGGATGGGGTATATATAGGATTTCTAGAACCGTTAAGATCGTTCCTCGAAAACTGAGCTTTGATCTGGACCTTACATGTGTGCCCATGGTTTTCTAAAACCATGGGAGCCCCTAATATGGACTATGTTCATTGAATACCAGCCCATGGTTTTGCAAAACCATGGGTGAAAACCATCACACTTCAAAATGGACTACGTTCATTGAATCTGCCAGAAATTTCAAAAATGATCATGCACTTGTAAAACTTGATTTTTTTGGCACTTTTAAGCCCCGTTAACCCCATTTCAAGGCTCTAAAATAAATTTAAAGTATAGGGAACTTAAAATATGCTCAAAAACATCTTGGATGTCGGTTCGTTTGGTCGTACGGTTGCGTTTTCGCTTAATTACGACGGAAGTCGTAACGAACGCAAAAACGATCCAAATTTAGCGACGAATGGAATTTTATCATGCCAAACACTAAAATAAAATATTTTAATGCTTACATAATTTTTTTTTGTCCGGATGTATTCAGAACGTAAGTTATGCGCGAAAATTCAAACTTATGCACTTTTTGACGCTTTTAGTCCCTGAATGAGCATAAAGTTTATTTTAGCATACCGAACCCCTCAAAGCCTATTTCTAAGCTATGTAAAGGTTATTTAGGGTATGTTTAACTTATGATCAAGTTCCGGAATGTTCGTTACTATACAAATCGGCATAGTTTCACAGTTTGACACAAGTAGTCTCTCCGATCGAACAAAGTTGATTTTAACACACCAGACCATCCAAAACTTATTTCTAAGTTATGTGGAGGTTATTTAAAGTATGTTAAGCCTATGTCACTATTCCGGGGTGTTTGTTGCATTAAACTGGTTATATTTACGCATCGGTGCGCATGTAACCTTCCAGAAAGCGATTTAGAGCTTGAAATCATAATCGAATCGAATTGAAAACTTACCAAACATAAATACACACATAATAACACAAAAACATATATAATAACACCAAAGCACATTTTTTTATTAATAATCAACATTGTTTTATATTGAACCACGACTACAGAACACAGTTGTCACAAACCACAACCATCGTCACTGCCACCACACCCCATACCAGCCACCACTACCGAGCTCAATCACCCATTTTGGGTTGATAACCAACCTGCACCTTCAGCCATCAAAAATGTCACACCCTGACTTTTGCAGAAGCGTATATGTGTGACTTGATCAGTTTCATTGCATTCGATCATAACAAACAACTACATGCATAAAACTAAGAGATGTTCATCCATACATAGTTTGAAACATTACAAACACAAATTGTCCAAATTCACAACCAACACGAGTATTAAGTTAAGATTACAACCCAACATAAGTTTTAAAGTTCCATAAAAGGACTTGTTCTAACAAAAGTTAAACTTCACGAGGCTTTGCGTTCTATATCTCATCAAAGATGGGATATACAAACCAAACCCTCCAAAAATATGGATGACATCTAGACTTGAAAACCCAAAAACTTGTAGATAATGCCGCACCAAGATCCCTTCATCTTCCTGAAATACATGTAAGTTGAAAAATCAACAAAAGTTGAGCGAGTTCATGCGTTTTATATGTATGCACATCAAATGAGTCTCAAAAACATTTGAAAGTTTAGTTGTAAGTAGGTATGTAAAGCGTTTATGAACAGATCATTAATGTTTAGCAAGGACATTAATATATGTGACGACATAGGAAGTACTCAACCCGAGTAGACGATTTTTGGTGTCGAATCACCTCGATCGGGACACAACAGCATTCTAAGTGGTCACCCATGGACCGTGATTGGGGCTCGCCCGTACCCATTAGATCTAACCTTTGTTCCGTGGTCCTTAAAAGGATTAATGGTACTTCAGTTTCAGCCTATGCTCACATGATCTAATAGTTCATTCCTTAGCTAAATCATACCCAAGTTAACATGTATTTCACCCCCGAAAGTTATAAATCTGAAAACAGTTAAGAGAAAAGGGGGACATGAACTCACAAGTTTGCGTCCGTAATCTTGTGTACCCAAAGTAGATATCCTCAAGCCGTACTACTACCTACACATGGGCTACGTTTTATTAGACGCTTAGATCGTGTAACGACTCTTTGTCTTAGTTATTTGTTAAGACTTATTTTGGAATTTTGGTATACTTCGAGTCACACGCTTGGTGCATGTTGTATATATATAATTTTATAATTATATATAATACCAAATTTGTATATATATATATATATATTAATTAGAATAAGGATATTTTAACTTAAATTATTTCCATACAATTATTTGGGATATTGTTAAAAACAATATATTTTCAAGTATAGGTATACTCGTATGTTATTTGTATTCTCATATTTGTGTATAATTCTTGTATATACGTATTTTACCAAGTGTTGGTAGTGTATGCCGGTATGTATTTATACGTATAGGAATACGTATTTTCTTGTATTTATTAAGTATTTTATACTTAATTTATGTGTGATTTTTTGGAATATTATTTTTGTACAATTAAAAATCACCAACTATATATTCTTAAAATATACATATTTTAAGAGTACTTTATAGAAAAACATCTATAAATTTTATTTGGTAAAAATATGCATACATCCACATATATCTTAAAAATAATATATTTTTAAGATTAAAGTTAGAAAAATATATATATTTTTAGTTTTCACAAAAATAATATATTTTTGAGCTGTTTAAGAAGATATATATTTTTCTCCACTTCAAAAATAATATGTTTCCATTTTGACAAAATGTAACAACCCGCATTTTGAAAGTCAATGTACAAGTCAAAGTCAAAGAAAGAAAAGATTGCTAATTGCGATCTGTCACTCCTTGCTTAACTAGTGATTGTGCGTCTTGACTTGTAATCGAATCCTTTATTTGTTTTGCTTTAGTTGTATTATGTGGAGTATCAATAATAATCGAGGTTTAATCGATGTTTTATCGCTAAACTGTTTATCGCTAATCGCATCGCAATCGCATTCGCAACTTGATTTATAGGTTCTGAATGTTGTTTTACGTGTGTATGCTATTTATGTGTTACTTGTGCATGTTTATTTTTTGTTTGTGGTGATTAATCAAAACACAATCGCAACTCTATCGCAGTATAATCGCAAACGCTAAACGCAAGTTATTTATGCTGATTGTATGTTAGATATAGTATTTGTGTGACTATTGTTAATCTATCGCATCGCTTAATCGACACTCGCTTAAACGCATCGCAACGCTCAACACGCAAAACGAAACGTCGAAACCTAACTCGCCGAACCACTTCGATCGAATGACCATTCAATCGAATGGTCATCCGTACGGATGACCATCCGATCGGATGGCCAACCGGTCGAAGTGACATCCAATCCAACACTTGTGCTTCCCTTTCCTCTTTTGGCAACCTATAAATACCCCTGTCACATCACCAACAGTGATGTGACAGCTCTCTCTTCCGACCAGCACGCTCAAGCTCCCTTTTCTCTCGATTTCTCGCGATTCTTGTAAGTTTTCAACTTAAATCTTGTACATCTATCATCTACACACACTTCTTCATCATTTTCACCCTTGAATCTTAACTTTTAACCGAGAAATCAGCGGATTTGAGGTGTTCTAGGGTGATGTCATCATGGAGTTCTTATGAACTTCAAGGTTTGGCTTCATTCCACCAAGAACCACTCAGATCTAAGTGACTTCCACATGTTTTAACATCGATCTCATCAAGATCTAAACATTTTCGAGCTTGAAAGGATTGAAAGATGTTTCTTAACTTTCTTTTAACTATTTTACACTTAATGCACTCAAAACCGATAGAATTGGAGCTCGTTCAGGCCTTCTCCTCGTTTATAGTAAAAAGTCGGTCTGAGATCTGATTCCTATCAACGAGATAACCGATTCACGGGTTGAACATGAACAACCGTCACGAACAGTAAACTGATCAGACTGGGGTGATTCCCACTTCGGTCGGATGACTTGGACTTGACGAGGTTCCGTTGTTTAACACGTTGTCATACCGTCTCGATCAAACCGCAAATCTTTCAAAACTTAACAAATTTTCAAGTTTCAAGACGATCAGGTTGTTGGACGGATATCCGTCCGATTGGATTGCCATCCGATCGAACGACAATCCGATCGGATTGCACTTGGCCTTCAACACTTAAACATTTTTATCAATTTTCAAAGATCATCAGTTCTAACGGATTGTCGTCCGATCGGATTGACATCCAATCGAATGACCGTCCTGTTGTGACTTATTATCTAAGGAAATGTCTCGCTGATCGGATCGCCATCCGATCGAACGACCATTCGATCGGATGACTATTCGATCGAACGCCCTGAAAGGTAGAGATACTTCTCTGTTTTTAAAATGCTACTACGAAAACTTCAAAGCCATCATACACAAACACATCCATCCCAAACGAGTGTCAATCCGACCGAATGGCCATCCGATCGGATGACCATCCGAACGGATTACCATTCGTCACTCAGTCACTTTTCATCATTTAACGCATCGTTCATCGCTTATGCTATCATTCTGTAATCATGCTAACTTTCCAGCGCTCCCTTCAATCCAAGACGGTGTTTATTTATTAAACGCTATCTGTGAGTATACTCGAACACTTCTTGCTTTACACACTTTTGGGTGTTACGTACGTTACTTACTCAAATCACAATCGACACACAACGCAAACACTTTATACATTGACCGTTATTGTATGTATACGTGTTACTCGATGAATGCTTGTATGTTATGTTTACACAGTGATTGTTGCCTGACACCTTAGCAACGATAGTACTATAGTTTGGACTCAGCACCTGTCGTGGACAGGGGTTGTTAAGGGGCTTTACTTCACGTGTCCCAGTGGGGATATGTGTTGCGCATTCTACAACTCGCAGTCACGTCTGTGCATATTTCATTGTCGATAACCTACTAGCTTCACTTTGCAACATGTTACATACTGGTTACGCATAAACGATTTCAAATTCTATTATACTATTAAACTTGTATGCTCACCTTTACACTATGTGTATTGACCTCTATTTTAACGTATGTGACAGGTGCTTAAGATGCCTGCTTGTTATTTGCTGGAATCAAGCTAGGATGGAGTCTAGAAACAAATCTAATAAAATCTGAGTTGTCGGAACATTTGATCTGTCTTTGAGAAAACAATGTCTGTAATAACTGCTTTTATTCGATATATTATGGTATGGGACATAATGTTAAATATCTGGTAATTTTAGTTGTTATGGATTTCTCCTGGACAATCTGTTTCGCTCAGTGCCGCGCCCCGATGATTCCGCCATCGGTTGGGGTGTGACACAAAATATGATATATTTTATAATAGTTGTGAAAATCCATACTTTTCCGTTTCTTCGGTTTCAAAAATACCGTTTACCACATTTGTCAAGATACTAATTTATTTCCGGAATATATATATATATATATATATATAGTCCCAAGTGTCCGTTGTCCGAATCGTCC